>NW_027528608.1:3504931-3557794 GCF_008692635.1 Crocuta crocuta
GGCCGAGGGTCTCCGAGGCCGCAGCAAGGCCGGGGCTGGGGACCCGGCCCCTTTTCTGGAGCCCTGGGGGTAAACGCAGCGCGCGCGGGTGAAATCAAGGCCCCTCTCTGAGGGGGCACGGGTGCCGCGGGGACAGTGACCAAATCGGACGCCACGTAGAGGGGAGCTGAGCCGGACGGTCAGGAACAGCTTCCGGTCCGAGGGACCCGGGCCCGAGTCAGGGACCCTGAGAGATAGTTGTCTGCGCCTCTGCGGGCCTTAGGTGGGTGACTCAGACGTGACGTGACTGGTGGCGTGACGGTCAACCCCATTACTCTCCCACCCTCGCTGCAGAGATTAGGCGGATCCGCTGGGGGTCGCGGATGGCTCTGGGGGAGTTCCAGGAAGGGATTTGTGCCACGGAGACTGGGCGGATGTCCTAGAGCACCTTTAACTGCCACTTCAAACCTCAGTTTTCTCAGCTGCAAAATGGGGCCAGATCATGCTCTCCCTAGCTGCCAGAACTACGACGAAAGTGTATGTTAATGTTAAAGCCCTTAGCCGGGGTGTAGGGACACGCCTAGCTTAAGAGCAAAAGTGGAGAGTTTTGGGAAGGGGTTCACACCACCCTCTCACGACAAACCCCCTTTGACCGGTAGACACCGGGGGCGGACCTGACCCGAGCCGGAAGCCCGCGTCCCCTGGACCCGCGGAGCCACGCCCCTCCCGGCTGCTGTCCTGCAGTCCCTAACCCCCTCCCCCAACGGAGAGACAAGTTTGCGCAGTTGCTGCTGTGTTTGGCCGTCGCAGTAAATGCCGCAGGTAAACCGAACACCGTCTGCTTTCAAAACAAGCCAAACATTTCCTTCTCGTCAAGAAACTGGGGCGGGGATTTGGGCAAGGTGCGTATCAGGGGTTGTTCAAGAGGTTTTGTTTTTGGTTTTTTAGTTTTAAAATCAATAGTGACAACAATGGACTAACAACCAAGTAAATGTAAAAACAAACAACCTCCCCCCAGAAAAAACCTCACAAACCAAAAAACCCTCCTCCTCACTGCTTGCAGGCTCTGAAATGAGGCACAAGAATCCGTTTCCAGAAGGATTGTTTTAATCCTAAGAAAACACCTGAAGAGTCCTAACCAGCTCAGCGCTGGGACAGGTGTTTGGGAAACTGTGGCTGATGCAGAAACTTCCTGGCTCTCTTAAGGTCAGAAATGAGTATTAAGCTAACATCAACATATGTTGGTCATCCTGCAATAAATCCATTACCCTGGGAACCTACCACACCCACGCTGGGAATTAAAAACAGCCCCTTCTGTTTCAAGGATCCTAGGGGGGTAGGGTCTTACATCTGAACAATTACTGCTACCGTTAATGAAGTTATCCATAATAGAACCTCTGCTCTAGCCAGGAAGTTTATAGATATTATGTTTCATTCTGATGACCCTTCTGCAAATAAAGGGATTAGATAATCTCCATTTGACCCAGGAGAAAACCAAGGTTCAGAGGAGCGAAGCGGGCAGTGGCTAAGATCTGTTTTAGTTCAAGCCTGTTGACTCCAGTCATTCCCTAACACCTTCAGATTTTTGTCTTCTCCTATCACCTTGAAGCTCCAATTGCCTTTACAATTTGTCACATATATGTGTCACTTGCACTATTACTGACCTAGTAGCCATCCTTAAAATTGCTCACTTTGTTTAAACAAACTTTATTTTAAAATACGATTAAGTCATAACCATAAGCGAGAAACCAGCAGTACCTTGCCCTCTGGAGAGGTATCAATAAAAGTGAACACAGTGAAAACCAAATCTGTTATTCAACATAGACTGACACCATTGCCTTTTTGAACTGCTTTTTAAATTTTTTTTAATGTTTTATTTATTTCTAGGAGAGAGAGAGAGACAGCGTGAACAGGGGAGGGTCAGAGAGAGAGGGAGACACAGAATTGGAAACAGGCTCCAGGCTCTGAGCTGGCTGTCAGCATAGAGCCTGACGCGGGGCCTGAACCCACAAACTGTAAGATCATGACCTAAGCGAAAGTTGGACGATCAGATCAACCGACTAAGCCACCCAGGCACCCCTTGAACTGCTTTTTTTTTTTTTAATTATGTTTATTTGCTTTCGAGAGAGAGAGGCAGAGCATGAGCAGGGGAGGGGCAGAGAGAGAAGGAGACACAGAATCAAAGCAGGCTCAAGGCTCCGAGCCATGAGCACAGGGCCCAACGCGGGGCTTGAATCCGCGAACCATGAGATCATAACCTGAGCCAGCCGAAGTCAGATGCTTGACTGACTGAGCCACTCAGGCGCCCCTACTGCTTCTTTTATTTAAAAGGAAGAACAAGAGTAAGAAACATAATGGTAAAAACACACCTGCCCACCCTCAGGCTGTCCCCTGGGCATCCTCAGAGGAAAGGGAGCAGTTTTCTGTGAGTCCCAGCGGGCCACATGAGGCATCTGAATATCACTGCTTGGGGCTGTACACAACCCCAGACATCTCTAGCACTCTTGCGGCTCATTGCCAGGGGGCCCACCAGCCTGATGCCATATCTCTGATCCCACTATGATCAGGAAATGAGAACTGCTGTTGCTGACTCAGCAGGAGAGTAACATCTAACCGTCTATTTGTCAACCCCACTGGCGGTATGTGTCCTGAGAACCACCAAGGAGCCCCTGTGCTCCTAACAGAAAAGCTGGGGTGGGAATTTCCCAGGTGGGCAAAAGGCTAAAATCTGAACTGCAAACAACTATTTTGTCAAGTCCTCATCTTCTCATCTGGCTGAGGCCAGTGGGGACCCAGTTCCTCCCACTAAATGCAAACCCCACTTCCTAATGCCTGCTTGTTGGCAAAATGTGCATTGGCCTCTCTGACGTACATCTCCTAGAGGAGAATCCTAGGATATTTGCCAAATTAAAAGCAAAAGACACAAGGTAATCCTTAAATGACTAAAATTCATTGTAACTTATAGTCCAGATTTTGCAATTTTTATTTAAAAAATCTTAGAGGGGCTTCTGGGTGGCTCAGTTGGTTAAGCATCTGACTTCGGCTCAGGTCATGATCTCATGGTTTGTGAGTTCGAGCCCTGCATTGGTCTCTCTGCTGTCCGCAGGGGCCTTGTTTGGATCCTCTATACTCCCCTCTCTCTCTCCCTCTCAAAAATAAACATTAAAAAAATAAAAATAATGAAAACTCTTAGAGACAGAAGCCATACGGTGCCGCAGAGGTGCACCAACCATAGAGGCCACGTCAGTCGTGGCAGGCTCTGATTGAGTCACCTCAGCCAGATCCCTTAACCCCTCATGACTTCAGTTTCCCCAGCTATAACTTAGGGTCTTTATTCCAGGCACTGTACTGTGTACTGTGTGTGCATGATCTCAGTTGGTCCTCCAATGACCCTGTCAAGTGGATACTTTACCATTCCCATTTTACAGATGAAGAAACTGAGGTTCAGAGGTCCCCAGCTCAGTGAGTTAGACTGTCTGCTGCTGTATCACATACAATGCTACACCCTGTTCTGGTGATTTAAAAGGAAAGATATTCTGGCATACTGAGAAGTGATTATAGACTAAAATAAATGAGTGACAAAATGGCAAAAAATAAAATAAAAATACCAAATATTCATGATAATGTGGAGCAATCAGAATCTCATACATTGTGGGAGTAAAACTGGAAAACTGGCATTTTCTAAATATATCTATAGCAAATATAGGTCTAGCGTATAATCCAGCAATTCCAACTCTAGGTAGATAACTCAAAGAAATGCACCTGTGTGTTGTGTTCACCATAAAACATGTACAGGAATGTTCACAGCTGCTCTTTTCAAAACAGTCCTTAACTAGAAACTACCCACGCCCACCAACACTAGAATGAATGATTGCGGCGTACTCACACAATGAAAAACTTTACACAATGAAAATGAACATAGTACTACTACAAGCAACAAATACATTGTGAGCAACATATTTTGCCCCCCAAAATATCATTGAGCAAAAGATGCCAGAATATACTATATGATTCCATTGTATGTAAAGTACAAAACAAAATCCGTCCATTCTGGAATTATTGCTTCTGGGATTCTGGAAAATTTCTATTTCATGATATGCTTACTATTATATTGGATGTGTTTACTTTGTGAAAATAATAATAAATAGAACGGGGTGCACTTTTCTGTACATACATAATATTTTCTTTTTTTTTTAAGTTTATTTATTTATTTTGAGAGAGAGAGAGAGAAAGCAAGCGGGGGAGGAGCAGAGACAGGGAGAGACAGAATCCCAAGCAGGCTCCACGCTATCCATGCAGAGTCCACTCAATCTCAGGAACCGCGAGATCATGACCTGAGCTGAAATCAAAAATCAGATGCTTAACCGACTGAACAGCCAATGTGATATTTCAACAAGAAAACACAATGGGGGGAAATGAATGCTGTTGATTCCAAAGCATGAAGAGCATGTTTCTTCATAGTACATCACGAGTGACCATCCTACTGCCAGCACGGATGTATGGACCACCATGAGGAAGAAAATACTCCATACCCAGGTTATTCAGTTCATCTTCCTATCTGCAGTTGCCTGATAAGATCCTGAGATTTGTGCCTTTTGCATGTCTAAGTAAGAAAGGAGGAGCCTGTGGTGATTCGGCTGCTACCGCTTGCATAAAACACATGCTGTCTCCAGGTTCCTGATGCCAAGAATCAGGGGTATGAGGTTGGAATTGACCAGGGTCACAGGTAGAGCACCCAGTCTTCCTGAAAATACCCAGGAGACAGCTGAGAGCCACTCTTTGTGGAAGCTGCATGGACTTTGAAGTGCCCTTGTTTCCCTGAACCTCAGTGATCAGGAATCAGAAAGTGGTTGTTACCAATGGCTAATGGTTATCAGGAATCCAATTAAGCACAACTCTCAATTATAAATGAGGGTTTTCCTTGCCTTGTTAGAAATTATAAACCGTAAGAAAATAAGTTTGGGTAATTTAGAAATAAAATCATGGACTTTCATGATTTGCTTGGTGTATGGATTAGCCCCCCAATCTTCTTTGCTGTCAATATCTACATTTATATGCTCAAGGACAATGGATGGGCAAACAATGACCCTGGGTCCCTCCAGGACTTCAAGAAACAAAAAGATGTCTTTGTTTTGGAGTAATATTTTGGAGAAAAAAAACAGGGATGTTGCTAAAAACAAAACTTAAAATGGCACAATATTATATACCTCTATCCTTTCCACCCTGATTTCCTTTGATCAATGGCCACCATTGTTACTAATTTCTTAGGGGAATTTACTAGAGACGTATTCTATGTGAATGTGTCCAGGCTGTGGATATAAGAGCCACAATAGATTTGGCTGTTTATGTTTTAATATTACTGGCAGTAATCTTCTCATCCCTTGTTTTGCTCATTTAACAATGTATGTTGGAGATCATTCCTCACCAACATTTTTTAATGCTTTATACTATTCCATTATATAGATTTTTTTTTCCCAGTCACCTAGTTAACAAACTACCCCAAATCATAATGGCTTAAAATAACATTTTATTGCTATCTCTCATGGTTCCTGGAGGTGACTGAACTTAGCTAGGAGGGTCCTGCTCTGAGTCTCATGTGTAGTTGCTCAGATGGTTGCTGGAACTGGAGTCATTCTGGATCTTTCTTACTCAAATATCTGGCCAGGGATGCTGATTGTTAACTGGGACCAGGCTAAGTCACATATCTACACAAAAGCCTCTCCCTGTGGCCTGGGCTTCCTCACAGCAGGGTGGTTGGGTTCCCAGGGTCAGTATTCCAAGTTGAATCTGCAAGTTTCTTAAAGTTTGGGTGTGGGAAATGTAACATTATCACTTTGCAAACTTTTGGTCAAGCAGTCATAGAGCTAGATTCCAGGGGAGGGGGCCTTACACTCTATTGTCAATGGGAAGTGTCAAACAATTCTGTGGCTATTTTTAGAATTTGTTAAAAAAAAATCTTGTTTTTAAAGTCATATACCATGATTTATTTAACTAGTTATTCATTCCTTTTTACCCCCCAAATTATTTATTGGGTGCTTACTATATGCCAAGTACTGTTCTAAGCTCTGAGGATACAGTAAAGAGAATAAGAAAAACCTGGCTCAAATCTATGTCTTTGTGGAGCTTATAGTTTCAATGCATAGAAAAACACAATGGATATATTGAATAGGCATATAAAAGTACATGGCATGTTAAAGGTGATAAGTATTGTGGAAAAGTGTAAAGTAGGCTAAAGGGGGATAAAGAGTGTAGCAAAAGAGAGCGTGTTTTTAAAATAGTGTCAGAGAAGGCTTCCTGAGAAAGTAACCTTTGAGCAGGTAACTGAAGAAGGTGAGGGAATGAGTCATGTGGTGCCTAGGAGGACATTCCAAGTCAAGGGAATAGTGAATGCAAAGGCCCTGAGGTCAGAGGATGCTTAGAATGCTTAAGCCACAGCCCCACTCCCAGAGATTCTGTTTTGGAAGCCCTGGGGGTGGGTAGAGGGAATTTTAACAACTTCCTAGTGATTCTGACTCATGCCAACTTCTGACCCTCATTTTGAAAACCTGGACTTCCAGACCTGGTTTTCATCTCAACTTCACCCCTTACCAGCTGAGCTTCATCTTTCCCTTCGGCAAAAAGGAGTTTGGGGGTGAGATAACAGCACCCCATTTGAGAGATGGTTCTCTCTTTAGGTTCAGTAAGAATGTCCTCGAAGTCCCCACCCCACTTCACAGTAGCCTTTTGCTGGGCTGCTGGCTTTTTGTTTCCCCTTTCTCTTGTTCTTTCTTTCCAGTTTTCTTCCCCTTCCCTTCCCCGCTTCCCATCTTCCTTTTCCCTTCTTTTCCACTCTTTCCTCTCCTCCCCCGCCCCTCCCCTGCCCTCCTTTTCCTTTCTTTCCTCTCCTTTCTTGTCCCGAGCTGCCTTAACTATGGACATCGGAGTTCCTGTGTCTGTGAATCCTTCCAGAGGTTTGGAAGGGGACTCCACCTATGCAACCTTGATATATACAAAGCGCATGCGAGTGTGTGTGGCTGGAAGCACAGGCACTTTCCAAANGGTGGGCAGGCATTACGGAGTACCAGCCTCGCGGCGGGACAGATGGGTGGCTCTCAGCTTCTCCCAGGCACCTCCGCCTGACCCGCTTGTCGCCAAGGAGCTAAGATGTCGTGGCTGCCATAGCCTCCGAGGTAACTCCTGCCGGGTTCGGCTCTAGACAGGTTTGAGATCTACCAAGCACAGACCTGTGGCGAGAGGCCAGCCAGGCTGACACCTGCCTGCACCCGCACTCGCAGCGTCTCTTTGGTTCGCGGAGCAGAAAGGGCGGAAGCCTTTTGGCCCTTCAACGCTTCCGTAGCGAGGGGGCGGGGCCCGGAAGGGAGCAGGATGGCGGCACTGGATAGTGACAGCGAAGAGGACTTGGTCAGCTATGGGACGGGCCTGGAGCCGCTGGAAGAAGGTGCGGGCCAGATGGGTCGCCGGGGCCTGTGGGAAACAGGTCCAAGAATCGGGGCAAAAACGCTCAACCCTGTGCCGGGCCTCCTGTGGCCCCGGGGTTAAGACTCGCTCGCTACTGGTGTCGGGAACAGAGATGAGAAGCGTGCGCGGTGCTTTCGGAGTGCTCACGTTCTGGAGCGACGGATGAGAGACCCTGAGGGGTGGGAAACAGAAAGATGACGAAACAGGCTCGTGGGTGAACTGGGGGGATGGTGGTGGTACTGGTGGTGGTGGTCAGGCAATGTCTTCCCTAGGAGAGGACATTTGGGCTCAGACTTGAAACAGAGGAAGGAACCAACCACACGAAGATCTGGGTAGGAGAGCGTTTCAGGCAGAGAGAACAGCAAGCTCTAAAGCTCTGAAGTCAGAGCCAGATTGACAGATGAGGGTCAGGCTGGACTGCTGTGGGTGGAGCTGACGGCAGCAATGGGAGACTGGCAGAAGGTGAGGTCAGAGGGGGAGGTAGGGGCTGCCTCTTACTTGGTACGTAAGAGAGTCATTGTGGGGTTTTACACAAGGGAGAGATGCATATTTTTAAGATTATTCTGTTCTCGATTTTGAGAATAGACGGGTTGGCGGGGGTGGGGTAGGCGAGAGTGGAGGAGGAATATTAGCAAAAAGAGGTCTGGGGATGATGGCTTGGACAGGGGTGTTAGCAGTGGTGGTGGTAAGTAATGGTCTGGGTGGAGGTTCATGTTGCAAGCAAAGCAGACTAGACGTGCTGCTAAGACATGGGGGTGAGGGCAAGGTGAACCAAGGTTCTCTCCCATGTTTCTGATCTGATTCCTTAATGACTTGATGTGATCAGCACTGTATTGAGTGCCCAGTAAGGACTGATGGCAGTGCTAGCCCTGTGGGAATGACAAAGGGAATATGGTAGGTAGGGGTTAATTGCAGGCCTCCTGTTAGTGGGATTTTAAAATTAAATATATATATATATATTTTTTTTTTGAAAGTGTGCAAGCAGGGGAGGGGCAGAGAGAGGGACACAGAGGATCTGGAGTGAGGTCTGCGCTGACAGGCTGACAGCAGCAAGCCCAGTGTGGGGCTCGAACTCACCAACCCGGAGATCATGACCTGAGCCAAAGTTGGTCGCTCAACAGACTGAGCCACCCAGGCGCCCCTGTTGGTGGGACCTCATTTCTTATTTCCCACCCTAACCGCATCCTGCCAGGTTGGTTGTACTTCCAGGGCATCTCCACTGATGACCCCTCCCTACCAGCAGTTCTAATCATCAGAAACTTTTGCTGGACACTGGCCCTACTCTTACCCTCTGCTTACAAAAGACGGGAACACTGACTAGTCTCCTGAAAGCTTCTAATGTGCTTAAGACACCCCTTGTGTTTCCTCTTTTCTTCTAAGACATCTCCATACTACCCTTAACATCTTCAGTTCCCTGATATATTCAGTTTAAAGACCCTGAAACCCCAATTTGTCATAGCCTTTCTCCAAGTCTGGGACCGGAGTGTGGGTAGAGCAGGGCTACCACTTGTATGCCCTTCATCATAGACTGTAGCTCTTTTGTTTTTTTAATGTTTTATTTATTTCTGAGAGAGAGAGAGAGAGCAAGAGAGAGAGAGAGAGAGAGAGCAAGAGAGAGAGAGAGAGAGATACAGAATCTGAAGCAGGCTCCAGACTCTGAGCTAGCCATCCGCACAGAGCCCAACGCGGGGTTCGAACCCATGAACCGTGAGATCATGACCTGAGCTGAAGTCGGACGTTTAACCAACTGAACCACCCAGGTGCCCCAACTGGAGCTCTTTAATACAACCCAAAGTCACAATAGCTTATTGGCAAACATATCACCTCATGATCTCAAAGAATTTGACAGAGATCCTGCATTGGAGGAGTTCATATCTGGTTGAGAACAAAAGTACAAGGTTTGCAAGTGCTAAATGATGTGATGTAGCCAGGAAACAACCCACACAGACTAGCAGGGAACCGGAAAGGGCAGGATGGGATTCCTTTAACACTGGTTAGGCTTAGCTCTGCAGAAGGAGGCCAGGGGCTCAGCCTGCATGAGCAGCAGTGATGACAGCCATGGTGGGCCGCTGTTTGTACATTTCTGCATCTCTCTTCTCACACTTGTTTCCCTGTGAGTGACATATTGTAAGCCATCAACTATTTGACCTACATTTTTCCAATTCTTCCTCTTTGATGATGCGTGGACTCTGAAATGAAGCCTAATGGCCTAACCATGCTTTTGAAATGAAAGGAAGGGACATTGGATTTGTAGACCTCCCCCTTCGCTCCTCCACCCCCCCCCCCCCGCCCCGNTATAGCTTCTCAGTATTAGAAGTTTTTGAAGATCGAGTCCTTGTTTCCTAAGCACTTTGAAGTTTAAATGCACTCCGAGTACATTTTACAGTGTAACATACTAGACCAATAATCATTTTTACTTCCTGCTTTGAAGTTTTAGTGATAGGTTAGACAAACAATGGTAGAGGAGGGCCTCCACTACTTAAATTAAAGTAGCTGGCCATGACGGAAAGGTTTACTGGTTAGGAGACAATGGCCGAACTATCACGCACAGACCTACAGGCACACAGGCCCTCTGGCCTGGAAGGAAGGGGGCGCCAGAACTTACCTGCTCTCGTTAGATACTTGTACTTGGCTCAGGAATTCCTCTCATCTCTGGCTCATCCTGCACCCAGATTAAGTTTAGGACGATTTTCTTCCCTGATATTCTGACTTTCCCACTTAAGACTCTGTGGCTCCCATCACCGACAGGGCAGACCACAGACCCTGAAGCATTGAGTGTGAGGCCCTTTGCACTATCTGCCTTTCTGGTTCCATCTTCTGCCCCTTCCCGGCCCTCCAGTCAGACGAGACTACCTTTTCAGACTTACTATTTACTGATTGAGGTAATGCCTCTGTTGGGAATTATGTGTCTATCAGCAGCTGTCGGACTCTGCTCCTGCTGAGTGACTGTGATGTTGTGGTCCTTGTACATTGTCAGAAGATTTCTTATGTATTCAGCTCTTCTCTGCTGGGCTCTGAGCGCCCCGCAAACAGGGACAGAGTTGTATTTAGTTTTCCACACCCAGGGTCTAGGACAGGGTTGCTTACATGGTAAGGGATAGTATGGGTGGTATCCCTAGCATGGAGGCAGAGTTGAGATCTGATTCGGCTTTGTGCTTATTAGCTGTGGACTTTAGGGCTGTTACTTAATCAGAGCACCCTTATCAGGTGTGAGGAATGAGATACTATGTGTGAAAAGAAGGGCTTCGTTGTTATTAGTAGCAGTAATTATAAGAGGGCCTGGCTAAAACGCCACCTGCTCCCCGGAGTTTTCTCCCAGTGTGATTAGAGGTGGCGCCTCCCCCTCAGGTGCCCCATGGGACCCGGCTGGGGCCGTGCTGGGCGGCACTCATTATCTGCCGCCATGAGTTCCACTTAGCTGTCTGCTGATCTTATCTCCCCTTCCAGGTTAAGAGCACCTTGAGAACAGAGTGAGAATGGCAGCTAGCATCGGCAGGGCATGCCTCTCTCACTTGAGCCTAGCAGTTCTCAATTGGGGATGGTTTTGCCGCTCATCGGACGCTTGGCATGCTGGGTGGGGGAGCAATGCTTACTGGCATCTGCTGTTAGGGGCCAGGGGCGCTTCTCAGCCCTACAGTGCACAGGACCGTCCCACGGCACAGAGCTATCCCGTACAAACTGCCAGTAGTGCTGCAGCTGAGAAGCCCTGCCTTAGCCAAGAACCGCTGCCCAGGTGCACCTGTAGTAGTGTATTGTGGGTAATGCATTTCTAAGAAATACTGGAAATCTTGGATTATGGGCCCCAAGTTGTAATTCAGTTCTTTAGAGTGAAATGAAATCATAGCTAATCTTAACCGAGCTTCACTATGACCAAACACTGTGCTCATCTCTCTGCATGTGGTAGGTCATCCTCAGCACCACCCTCCTAGGTAGGTTCTGTTCATTGCCCTGCCTTTATAGTTGTGGACGCTGAGGCTTGGAGAGATCAAGTTCACAAAGCTAGCAAGTAGCAGGGTAGGGGGATTTGAACCTAGAAGTCTTGGTCTTCAGAACCTGAGCTCTTGACTGCCCTGCCATGGGTTATACTCCAGTGACGACGTAAAGGCTTCACAAGCTACTAGTAAGAATTTAGGGCCATGAGGCTAGGAGTTCCTCTGCTTTTTGTTCCATCTTCCAGAAATAGTCACTGGCTTAATTATTGAAATAACAAGGATGCATGGGTTTATCTACTGTATATAATAATAATAATGGCAGCTGGTATTTTAAGTGTTTAGTGTGTACCTCTCTTCTTGCTAGGCACTTTATAGGCATTACTTTATTCACTTTGTATAACAGCTCTATGAAATAGATATTACTATTAGTGTCACCCTCATTTCGCGGATGAGGAAATTGAGGCATAGAGAAGTCAAGATGACTGAGGTCCTCATAAGGATGGGGTGAGAACGTTGTGACTCTCAACTCCATGACTTTAACTACCATATAACTTGCTTTCTGTGTTGAATGTTTGAAAATAACTTGATGGTTACTTTTTGTTTTGAATAGGTTCAAAATTCTTAATTGCAGTGGATACAATTAGCCAGTAATTTGTGACACAGTACCTGAAACTTTAAACCTAAGGAATTTTTAGACTTTATTAAGCTTCTTTCCACTATGTGATATAGCAAGCCAGCCCTTTTCAGCAGAGCAGGAAAAGGATTAAGTTGAAAGAACAGGAACTGTGTAGCCAAGAAGTTGCCAGAAATAAGGACACGCTTAGGATTTGGGGAGCATGGTCAATGCCAAAGGAAAATCTCTGGGCTTGGGATGCTGTGAAGTTCTAGAGGAGATACAGAAGTGTTCCTTGTGTCGCGAACCTCTGCACTCCCTGTGTCAGCCTGTGACCTGCCTCTGGCCGTGCAAGTAGAGCTTACCTCCATCTGTTGGACTCCCCCTACCCCCCCGATGTAATTCAGTGTACGTGATGGAACTTAGTGGGAATCAGTCCATTGATGCCAAAATGTATGTCTAATATAAATAAGAGAGAACTAGACTTGCCTTAGAATTCTAAAGAAGCTTGATGCAATGTATGACTTTACAAGCTATATAAACTAGTAAAGGCTAGGGAAAAAAAAAACTTAATTAAAATTGTTGTACTTGAAATGATAAGAAGTAAACAATCCAGCATGTTTCTGAAATGACACTTTCCCTGATTTTTTTTTTTTTTTTTTTTTTCTCTAATCCACCATCCACTTCTCTCTCCTCAAAATATTTTTTTCAGGTGAAAGACCAAAGAAACCAATTCCTCTTCAGGATCAGACTGTCAGAGATGAAAAAGGAAGGTATAAACGATTTCATGGGGCCTTCAGTGGAGGTTTCTCTGCCGGGTACTTCAACACTGTGGGCTCAAAAGAAGGTATGATTTTCCTGCATATAGCTCTCATATCATATCATATCATATCACTGCAGTAGCAAAAGATTCTCGTCTTCCACCTCCCTTTTTAAAAAACTTTTAAACATTTGAATACACACACCATAGACTTTTGTGTTCTTTCAACATCTGGCATGTTTGCAGGATCCACTGGTGTGCTGTTCATGTTCATTGGTTACTGCCTGAGAGTGAAAGTTTTCTTTCACTTAAAAAAAAAAGATCCATTCTAACCAGATACTTAAATGATAATGATGGCTTCCGTTTTATATCATCGCATCTTGCCAGCCACAAAATGCTGTCACACACTTTCTCTCAGGTAACCATTGTCTCCCACCACTCAGTGACTGAGGAGGGCAGGCGCCATAGCTGCTTTGTAAGTGAGGCTCTGAGGGTCAGAGCCACTCTCTCCTGGCGCTGGGGACCACAGCACACTGGTCAGTACATGGTCTTGACCTGAAGAAAAATCAGTTAAAGTGTTCATGGTATGCAATGTAATGAATTCTGCATTGTTCAAAGTCATGTATATTTTTAAAATGTTTTCACATAGAAACTGGAATGACTTTTCTATGTCAGATAGGAGGGGAAGATGAACTGAGTAACTCACGTAGCAGTTATTGAGAACTAGCTGGGACATGTATATGTATATATATACAATAACTTGTATAGAACGGTAGTAAAATAAAGATGAAAAAAGCAATGCAAGAAAGGAAAAAAAAGCCATGTAAGAAAAATAGTTGGGGTAAATAAGATGGCTTAGAGTTCAATATCCAGAACGTATAAAGAGCCGTTCAATGAGCAAATGATCAAAGTGTTTGAACAGTTTACTCCAGAGGCGATAGAAATGCTCTATTTAATCTTCAGCCTTACTACTCAGAAAGGCAAAGTAAGGTAACCAAGGTACTATGAAATTAGCACACTACTAAAATGTGAAAAGTGGCAGTAGGGTTGGTGAAGAAAGAAATGCACTGATACGTTGCTGGTTGTTGCGATAATAGCTGTGCCATATACTGTAAGAAGACCAGCTCAAGTGATTGTCAGCTAGACTGTGATACATTAATACCCTGGAGTACCTCTTTTTCACTAGAAGGGCTGTGCAGAAATCGGGCAACAACTATAGAAATCCAGAGTGGAGGAAGGCAGTAGCCTAGGAGAGCTGCTCCTCAGTCCTGGGTACCTGGGGACATCTCCCAAGCCCGCCCAGAAACCTACTCCACCCACTGACCAAGAGTAGATCTGCCCCGAGCCCCTTAGGCCCACAGGACTCCTGTAGGAAATCACAAAGGAGATGTGTCAGTCTCAGAGAAAACTAAAAGAGCGTATCGTAGAGGGTTACGAATACATTGGACCTCCAGGCCATTCTCACTGTAGAGGCATGGTTCATGCTTGGTGACCATGGACAGGGAACAGGCATGGTAGTTACAGGACTCAGGTGTTTGATGGAACTGGGGGCCCGGTAAGAGCGTCACCTGTCCTTAGACTAGCCAGGTGGAGTCCTCGGGCCAGGGCACCCTGAATTTGCCTGCACTGCTTCTGTGACTCGGTGCCAGCCTCTGTTTCACGGCTGACTCGTGCACCTTGATGTCGTTTCTTCCTGTGTTAGCAAGTTGGTGTCTGTTGCTGTCCTGTTGCTCTCAGAGTGGTCCTGCCTTTTAAGATGACCTTGCATCTTTTGGTTCACAGCTACTTGGGAAAAGAATGTCACTTTCTCCTCACTCTCCCCCAACCTTCTCTTCTTTTCTTTCTCTGTTTTTTTTAGAGAGAGAATGAGAGAGGGGGAGAGAGAATCTTAAGTGGGCTGCATGCCCACTGCAGAGCCCAACTCAGGGCTTCATCTCACAATTGTGAGATCATGATTTAAGCTGAAACCAAGAGTCGGACGCTTAGCTAACTGAGCCACCTAGCTGCTCCATCTCCACTTTTACTATATGATTTGATTTCTCTTGGTTGTTGATTCTTAGGGGGAAACCTCATGGTATCCACTGAGTTCTGATAAGAGATGTGGGCATCAATAAGTTTATGTCATATAATTATATCTATATGAGCGGTGGTGAAATGGGAAGTAGCTAAGAGTTTAGGTACTGAGGGTTTCAAGTACATAATTGCATTATTTAATTATTTAGTAATAACCCCAAATACCATCTGTGATCATAATATTCCAATCGCTTTTCTTTCAAGGATGGACGCCTTCTTCCTTTGTGTCTTCACGACAGAACAGAGCAGACAAATCTGTTCTTGGTCCCGAAGATTTTATGGACGAAGAGGTGGGTTTGCAGAACTGGAATTGCCAGTTAGCCAGTGGGAGGTGTGCAGTACCTTTACTCTTCCCAGAGAGTTTGATGTACGAAGCCTTCTTTGTTTGTGAGGCTTTATCTTTTAGGTATTCGGACTAGAGTGCTCTGTACATCAATGGAATCTTGTTCACCGGAATAGCATCTTATGCTGGGGCCAGTTTCTAAAGTTAAGGGTGGAGAGGAAAGTAATTTATAGGCAAATTTCCTTGAAGAAGCCCCAGGTGCCCCAGAAGTGCAGTATCCATGGAGCTGAGGCCACACACAGCCTCCAGCAGTAGCTTTGTGCACACAACAGTTTAAGGAACAGTGAACAACTAGACCAGTCAGAGTGCACCTGGGTACGTCATTAATGCAACAGTGACAGCCAACTTCTTAGGAGTAAATGGGGACTGGCGGTGGGGGTGGGGGTGACCCTAGGGCCTACAGAGTGTGCTCCATTTCGTTTTTAATGTTTATTTATTTTGTGAGAGAGATAGAACATGAGCAGGGGAGGGGCGGAGAGAGAGGGAGGCAGAGAATCCCAAGCAGGCTCTGCACTGTCAGCACAGAACCCTACCTGGGGCTCAAACTCAACAACCACAAAATCATGACCTGAGCTGAAGTCAAAAGTTGGAAGCTTAGCCAACTAAGCCACTCAGGCACCCTGTACTCCATTTTGTTTTAAAATTAAATGTCTGTTACCATAAAACCTAGTCATGGATTCATTAAAAAAATTTTTTTGTAATGTTTATTTTTGAGAGAGAGAAACAGAGTGCTAGTGGGGGAGGGGCCAAGAGAGAGGAAGACACAGAAACTGAAGCAGGTCCCAGGCTCTGAGTTGTCAGCACAGAGCCCGACGCGTGGCTTGAACCTATGAACCATGAGATCATGACCTCAGCTGAAGTCGGACTCTTAACTGACTCAGCTACCCAGGCGCCCCATTTTTGATAAAGGAGAAATAAAACACTATATTAACATGCTTTAGGCCGCAGGTAAGAGGCAAGGAGAAGTCCCCTTCCTATTTGACCAGCATAATCTATATGGAAACGTGACTCACGTGACAGGACGTCTAGATGTCAGCAAGGCCCCGCTTCCTCTCCTCTCGGCCACCTTCTGCATGTCAGCTTGTCCTTACTAGCTCTCCTTGTGGCCCCAAGGTGGCTATAGTGGTTCCAAACGGCACCTCCTAGTGCAAGGAGGACTTTTCTTTGGGATCTTTTCTTGAGAGCATGGAAACCATCCACATAAGCCCTATCGGGGTTTTACCTCACATCTGCTCAGGCAGATTGTTTTACAAGCTCATCCTTAAAGCAGTCCTTGGCAGTGCAAATGGGATCAAAGGACTGGCTTAGATAAGATACGAACCCCTATTGCCTAACCCTCCCCCGGCCCCAGCATACACACCAGGACATCACTCCGGGAGTGCATGGTGGCCCCGGTGTCTGCACAGCTTCAGGGTTCTGAGGAAAGAGGGAGGGCACAGGCCGTCAGAAAGGCAGCCAACAGGAAATGCGGCAACACCTCATGTAGCACGTACGTGCTCAGGAATGCTTGCTGACCCTGACTCCGAGGTTTGCCCCTTGCACTCTGACCTTTGAAATATTGTCTGAGGCAACAGTTACTTTCTGTAGAAGTACTTAGTGGATTTTAATTACTTCCTGTCTTCCTAGTTTGGCTGTGTCTCTTAAGGCCTCACTGAGTGGCCATTGTCATGCCCTGTCCTCGGCTACTGGCCTTAGCTTCTGTGAGGTTCTAAAGCCAGATGTAAAGTCAGCTGCTCGTCACACACACACACACACAAAATGCAGCTGCGCCACTGATCCCTAATTCAGTTGTGTGGTTTTTTTGTTTGTCTTTTAAAATTTTTATTTATTCATTTAAGTAATCTGTATACCCAATATGGGGCTCGAACTCACAACCCCAAGATCAAAATTTGCGTGCTTTTCTGACTGAGCCAGCCAGGCACCCCGTCAGTTGTGTGGTTTCACTTTTTCTTTTTTTAAAAGAAATAAAGCTATGTGATGTATTATGGTCAACCCCTTACCAAATAACGTAAGTAATTCTGTTTGAATTTCCTTCTAAAGGATCTTAGTGAATTTGGGATAGCACCTAAAGCGATTGTCACCACGGATGATTTTGCTTCCAAAACCAAAGACAGAATACGAGAAAAGGCCAGGCAGTTAGCAGCCGCTACTGCCCCCATTCCTGGAGCTACTCTGCTTGATGACCTCGTAACACCAGCAAAGTGAGGAGAATTTCATCCTAACTCTTCTGATCTTGGCATTGCTGCTTTGCATATGCGTAATGATCTTAATTACAGATAGTTTGGTTACAAGTCGGAGAAGCCTAGCCTGAGTGCAAAAGCGGGCTTTCCGCAAGGATCTTGTGCTTCTCTTGCATGGGTGCTCTTGAGCTCCAGTGACCAGCTGTGCTGCTGGGCCTGGCAGAGGCTGGTGAGCTGGGAGGAACCGGGGTGCCTTCCCTCCCCCCTCTCCCTCAGAAGCCTAAGGGCTCTCTCCTTGTCTGCCTCATTCTACCCTCTTTTCTGCTTATCTCCTTGTTCTGTTCCTGGGTATGTGGCCTGAGGCAGTAGCCTCGGACTCATGGATTCCCAGGCCACAGGCTTGACAAGGACCATTTAGAGTCTCCAGGTGTCAGTTCCAAAAGCCCAGCAGAGAGGGCACGGGTGGTCTTTCCCAGGATCGGTGTGCACCTGAGTCCAGTGAGCTGTGGCCAGAACGGCAGGGCCATGAGGTTCTGATGTGCACGGGGGTGGCCATGTTTCAGGGCGCAGGCACAAGTGTGTGAGCTGGACAGGGACTCAAAGGCTGCTTATTTCTTACTGTCCTCCAGTATTAGAAAAGGAAGCTCACGTTCAATGCCTTGATATCCTAGATTATCTATTGGTTTTGAATTGCTAAGAAAAATGGGTTGGAAGGAAGGACAAGGAATTGGCCCTCGAGTAAAGAGGAGACCTCGCCGACAAAAACCTGGTATGTATACTGACTGTCATCAGTTGTATAGCACACTTTTCAATGGCTGCGTGTTTCTAGAAATAAAATTGCCAGCCCAAGTCGTGTGCAGGTACAGTTGACTCTTGAACAATGCTAACCCCGCATGCAGTTGAAAGTCCATGTATAAGATTTATTTGTTTATTTTCATGTATAAATTATATATATATGTACATAATTATATAACATACAGTGTTATATTTCCATGTTATTCTTGACTTCCTGAAAACTAAGTATGTTATAGATATATACTGTATTCTTACAGTAAAGTAAGCTAGAGAAAAGAAAGTATTATTAAGGAATTCCTGAGGAAAATATATTTACATCAACTCTACTGTAAAAAGTCTGTGTGTAAATGGACCCATGGAGTTCAAACCTGTGTTGTTCAAGGGTCAGCTGTATTTTTTTAAAATTTGAGTCTGGTTGACACACAATGTTACATTCATTTTCAGGTGAGCAGCCTAGCGATTGGACACGTCCATAGATTATGCTGTGCTCGCCACAAGAGTAGCAACCGTCTGTCACCATACAGGCCGTCTGTCGCCACACTGCGCTGTCACAGTACCATTGACTGTTTTCCTTGTGCTGTGCCTTTTATCCCCGTGACTTATGCATTCCAGAACTGGAAGCCTATATCGCCCACTTCCCTTCACCCATTTTACCCATCTCCAAGCCCCCCCTTCCATCTGGCAGCCATCAATTTGTTCTTTGCATTTATAGATCTGATTCTGCTATTTATTCATTTATTATTTTTTCTAGATTCCACATATGAGTGAAATCCTATGGTATTTGTCTTTCTCAGCCAATACTTAGCACAACACCTTCTAGGTTCATCCATGTCATGGATGGCACGAACCCATCCTTTTTATGGCTGTGTAATATTCCGTGGTATGTTTATCTATACCCCATCTTTTCTTATCCACTCGTCTATTGATGGACGCTGAGGTTGCTTCTATATCTTGACTATTATAAATAATGCTGCAGGAAACATGGAGGTTTGTGTATCTTTTCAAATTAGTGTTTTTGATATTTCCTTTGGGTAAATACCCAGGAGTAGAATTATTGAATCATATGGTATTTTTATTTTTAATTTTTTTAAATTTTATTTATTTCAAGAGAGAGAAAGCGCTGGTGAAGGAGAGGCAGAGAGAGAGGAGGAGCGAGAATCCCAAGCAGGCGCCACATCACCAGCTTGGAGTCCCATGTGGGGCTTGAATTCACAAATCAGAACATCATGACCTGAGGGGAAGTTGGACGTTTAACAGACTGAAGCTCCCAGGAGCCCCTACTTTTAATTTTTTGAGAAACCTCCATATTGTTTTCCACAGTGGCTCTACCAATTTCCATTCCCAGAAGGTCGCCTGTATTTGAAGGCTTTTTGTGTGTCATGCATGCATAATAGCTTTCCGGAAGAATTGTACTAGTTTATATTCCTGCGAGCATCATGTGAAACTGTTTCCTGCTCTTGTCAAAACTGTGTCATAGTTTAACAGGATTCTTTTCTATTTATGTCCTAACCTTGATCTTCCCAGCCAGACTATGAACTCTTGGAGGCACTAAAAATTTCCTTTGGGTTCACCGCGGTGCCGGGACAGTAGTGGTTAGTCATTGAGCACATTATTGACAGAGTGTGGGTGGGGCAGGGGCTGGTGGAAACCAATTCCTGAGTGATCAGTCTCTGATGCTAAAGCTGTAGTACCTTTCATAAGCACTGTCATGGACTTCTAAAGGGTGTCAGTGAGTTAGGTTTCCATATTTTTAGTCACTCAGGACTAAATGTATTTGAAATCTCTTTTCTAGACCCTGGAGTAAAAATCTATGGCTGTGCGTTACCCCCTGGAGCCTCTGAAGGATCTGAGGTATTGTATGGAATGGCTGACCTTGAATTTGGCATAGTGACACCTGTTACTTTATGAATGTGCAATTTTAGGATCAGAAACAATTTTAGAAATCAGTCAGGTCCCATTACAGTGAAATACCCCTGCCCTAAAACTGTCTTCGTGTCACGGAGTGTATTCAGCACCATAGGTAACCAAGGGCTGTTCGGATTATTAAAATGGTGGTGTTTGTGCTAGTATCAAGAACTCAATTTAGTGATCTGTAATAGCGGAAATGAAAGTTAGGTCATTGTTCTGTTTGGAAGTACTCATTTGAAAATAGCATTTTATAGGCATACTTTGCACCAGTCAGTGACTCACCTCTATTCTACTCTTTCCTTGTGGTTAAATAGGATGAAGATGATGACTATGTGCCTGAAAATGTGACCTTTGCACCCAAAGACGTCACACCTGTGGATTTCACACCTAAAGATAATGTGCATGGACTGGCTTACAAGGGCCTGGATCCCCACCAGGCATTGTTTGGAACTTCGGGAGAACATTTTAATCTCTTCACTGGGGAACCTGAGGGGGCCGGCAATCTCCTTGGAGATATTGGAGTGAATAAAGGAAGGAAATTGGGAATTTCGGGCCAGGTAGAAGTTTCTGTTTCATGAACACGGAACCATTGACAGATGAGAATGCTTTTCGTATGATACTATATCTATAGCAGTCATTCTTCATTGACTAGGTGAAGACTTTGAAGTGGTTATGTTTTCCTTACAGCCTTTTCTGAACACACTTCAAGCACACCTTCCTGATTTTAATATGTGCTACTGGGATCCTGTGACCTAATGTTCTTTTTTTTTTTTTAAGTTTATTTTTGAGAGAGAGAGAGAGAGAGAGAGAAATGGAGCATGTGCAGAGGGGAGGGGCAGAGAGAGAGAGACACATACACACACAGAATCTGAAGCAGGCTCCAAGCTCCCAGCTGTCAGCACAGAGCCTGAGATCATGACCTAAGCTGAAATTAAGAGTCAGACGCTCAACCAATAGCCATTCAGGCATTCCTCCCAATTTCTTAAAAAAAAGTGATACTCATTAGAGGCCATGTCCACAAAGACTAGGGGTTCTTACTATAGCTGTTTCAGTAGTGGTGCCTTCAGATCCTGGTCACCAGCACTGGCCCCAGGCCACATCGGCCAGAAGATGAATATTCTGTCTTTCTCTTTTTGGAGGCGCTGTTCTCCTCCCGCACTGCTGCCGGGTGTGTTCTCCGAGCCTTCCTGTGCTAGGCCCCAGACCCATAGCTGCTGCTGGGCCCAGAGGACAGCCCAGCACTGGAGGGACAGAATTCGCTTCCGGTCACTGTTTCCAGGAGGATTTGAACCTGGCCTCCCGCCTCCCTTGCCTCTTGGTGATCTTACAGTGCTAATGTGGTCTGTCCCGCCGCATCCTTAAAGTAGCTTTATTCTTCAGGGGAGACACATCCTAAAACCTGTAACTGCTGTTTGAAACCTTGTTTTTGAAGGCTTTTGGTGTTGGTGCCCTGGAAGAGGAGGATGATGACATCTATGCCACAGAAACTTTATCCAAATATGACACCATTCTGAAGGATGAGGAGCCTGGAGATGGACTCTATGGCTGGACAGCACCCAGGCAGTATAAAAGTCAGAAAGGTAATTCCATAGACGCACAGCCAGTGGTCGGACCAAATGTCAGGGCTTCAGGAAGAAGGGACTGCAGAATTGATACTGCAGTGTCAGCCTCCATGGAGCTGGGGCGCGGTGGTCAAAGATGCAGGGTGAGAAACGAAGTGGAGAGAAGAGAGCCCCCATGTGGGGAGTAAGATAGAAGGTAGCTGTAGACCGGGTCAGAGCCAAAGCCAGCTGTCAAGACAAGGCCAAGGTGGGGAGGAGGAAGAGGTCTGGATTCAGGGAGGGAGCGAGTATGTGGACAGGTGCTTGTGCTGCCGGTCAGAGGTGGCACCGGGTCAGGGGGAAGCCCAAGGAACAGCTGGCCAACGGAGGCCAATGCAGGCAGCAGATCAGAAGGCCCGGTGGGGACCTTCAGGTGCGGGACCTTCCGGTGCGGGACCTTCAGCAAGAGGGAGCTTGGCCCTGGGACCCAGCCTGTCTCCTCAGTTGAGTCCCTGGCTCTTGGGAGGCTCTTGTTGGGCTAGGAGTTGGACATGTCTTAACTTAAATTTCAAGTCAGGGTCTGTAGTGACTCAGATCCTATGGTTCTCTTTTATTTTATTTTTTGAGAGAGAGAGAGAAAGAGAGGGAAAAGTGGGGCTCACCCAGGGCTCGTGTTTTACCTGAAGTGGGGCTCATGCTCACTTGAAATGGGGCTTGAGCTCACCTGACGTGGGACCTGAAGTCACGAACTGTGAGATCTATGAGATCGTGACATGAGCCAAAGTCAGATGCTTAACAACTGAGCCACCCAGGCGCCCTCAGATCCTGTGGTTCTAGGTAGTATTTCAGTTTTTCTTTCCAGAAAAGGTGTGTCTGGAGGAGACAGTTTGGAGCAAGTGTTAGTAGTGTGTGATTTGGAATCATCTGACTGGATTTGGATCACAGCTGTCTACTGCCCAGTGGTGGGACATTGGGCAAGACTTGTCACCTCTCTGGGCATCATTTGTAAAGTGAGGATCAGATCTAGCCTGAGGGTCATTGTGAGGATTAAGTGGCATCACACAGTGTTTGGCATGGTACCTGCCCGAAGACTGAATAAATAGTACCTACTGTTCTCTGGTTATAGTTATGAAGTAATACTTCATTCACCTAAATGAAGTAAGGGGGTGATTGCTGAGGTAAAACAGCCTGCAGAGACATTTTAGCTGTCATCAGATGAAATTTGATCTAAAGCTTATAAAATACAGCTGAAACATACCTGTTGAAATCTAATCAGTCCGAGTATAACTTCCCTAAAGAATGCCTATTTGGCATTTCTGGAAGAAAAAGAGCAGGTGAAAACAGTTTTGAGAGGTGGGTAGCTTAATGGCTGTGAACACCAATTCTGAAGACAGGCTGCCTGGGTTCTGGTCCCAGTTCTCCCCATTTAGCAGCTGCGGCCTCGGGCATCCTTGCCTGGACAGTGGGCATGGCCATGGCATATCCAAGGAGATTTTAATGTACACAAAGGGCTTGAGACCTGCTTGGCATGGAGCACGCACTAAGTGTCGGTGGCTTCTGTCATTGTCACCAAAAAAAGGATCTAGGGTTTTACACAAGATGCTGGAAGAGGGTACACCCAAATGTTAGTTGATGTCACCTCTTCCTTTTGGTTACCTAGTTTTCAAATCTACTAGGACTATGCATTATTTTTGTAACTTAAAAAGATGTATATTAATATGTTATATTAATATTACAGATCACGTTAACATGCTATTGATTATATTGATTATGTCAATACATTGACACAATACTATATGATTAATATTATCAGTATATTAATTATATAAGAATTACTCATCTATAATACATATACTTATTTAGATCTGTTTCCTTGGTCAAATCTTTGGCTTTTCCTTTATTTATTTAAAAAACATTTTTTAAAAATATTTATTGATTTTTGAGACAGAGAGAGACAGAGTACGAGTGGGGAAGGGGCAGTGAGAGAGAGAGACACACACAGAATCCGAAGCAGGCTCCAGGCTCTGAGTTGACAGCACAGAGCCCGATGCGGGGCTCAAACTCACAGACTGTGAGATCATGACCTGAGCTGAAGTCAGACACTTAACCAACTGAGCCACTCAAGGCCCCCTGGCTTTTCCTTTATACAACACCTTTGTGCTAATTGAATCCCACCCTTCCCCACATCAAGCCTGAGCTGGTGACTTTCCCTGACAACTCCCCCCCATACTCTCCTCCCCCCTCTCTGCTGTGGCCTCCTCATCTCACCCACCCCTGGGCACAACTTCTATAGATTTGACTGTAAGGTTTTTCACTGAGTGAATCTAAATTTAGTCAGTCTTAATGGTTGATTTTTTAATTATTCTTTTTTTCCCATGATCCATACAGCATTAATAAATAATATGTGGCTCTGTCTTTATCCATATTTTTTTTTATTTCTTCAGAATAAATTCATAGAAGTAAAATTGCTGGGCTTTAAATGAATACAAAATGCCAAGAGTATGAAAGGTGTTTTTTGTTTATTTTAATTTAATTTTAATTCCAGTGTGGTTAATATACAGTGTTATATTAGTTTCAGGTATAGAATATAGTGATTCCACACTTCCATACAACAGCGGGCACTCATCCTGACAGGCGCACTCCTTAATCCTCATCCCCTATTTCACCCATCCATCACCCACCTCCAGTCTGGTAACCATCAGTTTCTTCTCTGTAACTAAGAATCTGTTTTCTTTGTCTCTCTCTCTCTCTCTTTTTCTCCTTTGTTCACTTGTTTTGTTTCTTAAATTCCAACATATGTGTGAAATCATATGGTATTTGTCTTTCTCTGACAGTTCACTTAGCATAATACTCACTAGCTCCATCCATGTTTTTGCAAATGACAAGATTTCATTTTAAAAACTTTTTTTAACATTTTGTTTTTGAGAGAGAGAGAGAGAGAGACAGAGGGTGATGGGGTTGGGGCAGAGAAAGATGGAGACAGAATCTGAAGCAGACTCCAGGCTCTGAACTGTCCCCACAGACCTGACAAGGGGCTCGAACACACAAACTATGATCATGACCCGAGCTGAAGTCGGATGACCATCCGACTGAGCCACCCAGGCACCCCAAGATTTCATTTGTTTTTATGGCTGAGTAATATTCCATTGTATGTATATACTGCGTCTTCTTTATCCACTCATCTATCCATGGACACTTGGGCCGCTTCCAGAATTTGGCTATTGTGACTAGGGTGCTAAGAGTGTGAAAGCTAATCTCAAATTACCCCATAGAATTTTAGGTCATGCACCAGGAGCTTTCGGCTACAGAAAATGCATCTTGTGTATATGGATTTTCACCACAACTACTATGCCCAGGAAATCCTTGAGAATCACAGAGCCCCTGTCCGTGGGGTTGCCTCTACAGCCAGTGGCCAGTCCCTGGCTCCGAGTCAGAGGGAATTGGTCATTCTGTTTCCTGAGTGATCTTTAGGGATCTTTATCTCTTCTTAGAATTTCGTTTGAGAAAAAGACAAAAGTACCTTTTAATTTGGACCGAGCTTAGATTACAGGCTGGCCTGTTTGTATTGTCTTCTGTGCCTTATTTGGGTAGTTGCTAAGGAAATTGGGGAGTAGTCTCCCTCTGGGTCTTCACCTGGTTTTAGAAATAACTCTCTTATGGTTAGGATTTTATTTTTATCCATACTTGTGCTCTTGATGTGTTTTCTTGAGATCTTTTACTCCACAGAGTATATTCTTTGGTACACCTTACCTTAGGTCCCCTAAACTAGGCCGTTTCTAAAAGCAATGTTGAGGTACTTGTATTGGAGAGCTGTTGCCTCACATCCGGGGCAGCCTAATCTGCTGAAGGTGCCACAGGCCTGGTTGCCAGTCAACGAGTCAACAGAGGTGTGATGGCTTTACGTGCCATTCTTCCCTCCCCTTGACTGCTATCTCTGCGAGATACCATGTATGACTTGTAGTATTTATATTCTGGGAGATAAAAAAAAAAAACACAAAAAAACTGACATCTTTTGTCTTATTCTAATCTTCCCTGCTTCTGGAATTAATCAATGATATCACTTTGTAGAATCAGAGAAAGATCTTCGATACGTTGGCAAAATTTTGGATGGATTTTCCTTGGCTTCTAAACCTTTATCTTCTAAAAAGGTAAGGAAAAAATTTATTTACGTATTTATTTTACTGCTCTAGAGCTTAAAATATTTGCTGCTGTGTAACCTATTATATTAACAATTGAAAAGTAAGTAAATTCCGTTTTCAAAAAGCAACAGTGTAATCACTACTGATTGTCCCCGAGAACATATTCTGCATTAGAAATGTCAGTCAGTAATCACATTGTATGCAAAATATCTAACTGATAATTTTTTATTTAGTTTTTAAATTGCTAATCTTTAAAAATCTTTTTTTAATGTTTCTTTTTGAGAGAGAGAGAGAGAGGCAGAGTGTGAATGGGGGAGGGCCATAAAGAGAGGGAGACAGAATCTGAGGCAGGCTCCAGGCTCTGAGCTGTCAGCACAGAGCCCTATGCATGACTCGAACCCATAAACCGTGAGATCATGACCTGAGCCGAAGTCAAACGCTTAACCAACTGAACCATCCAGGCACCCCTAAATTGCTAATCTTTTTGCTGGCGAGGATGTGGAGAAACGGGCACCCTCCTACACTGTTGGTGGGAATGTAAACTGGTACAGCCCCTCTGGAAAACAGTGTGGAGGTTCCTCAGGAAACTAACAATAGAACTCCCCTATGACCCAGCAATAGCACTGCTAGGAATTTACCCAAGGGATACAGAAATGCTGATGCATAGGAGCACATGTACCCCAATGTTCATAGCAGCACTCTCCACAATAGCTAAAACATGGAAAGAGCCTAAGTGTCCATCAACAGATGAATGGATCAAGAAGATGTGGTTTATCTATACCATGGAATACTACATGGCAATGAGAAACAATGAAATCTGGCCATGTGTAGCAACATGGATGGACCTTGAGGGTGTTATGCTGAGTGAAATAAGTCAGGCAGAGAAGGACAAATATCATATGTTTGCACGTATAGGAGGATTAGGAGGAACTTGACGGAGGAACAAGGGGGAGAAGAAGGGCGGAAATGGTGGGGGAAAGGGAGAGAGGCAAACCATGAGAGACTCTTGAATGCTGACAAAAACTGAGGACTGATGGATGTGGGGGGGAGGGGGGATGGGCATGGAGGAGGGCACTTTGGGGATGAGCACTGAGTGTTATGTGGAAACTAATTTGACAATAAACTATTTGTAAAAAAAAAAAAAAATTAAAAAAAAATTTGCTAATCTTTTAAATCCAAGTTTTAAGTAAGTGCTTATTTCCATTAAAAAAAAAGAATTATATTAGACACTGGTGGGAAAACGGAATTGGTACAATTCCAAGGGCAATGTAACTTAAGGAAAAGTAGAAAATTTTATGAAGTCATAAAAGCCCCATTCCTGCCGCCTCCTGAACGCTGTGAAGAGTGTTAGCTGGTGTGGGCAGGGTTCCTCAGACTCCTTGTGTGGCCAAGCAGAAGGGAGAGAGGCTGTGTGCATGCAGGTCAGGTCCCAGGGAGAACTCGGCATGCCTTTCCAGATAGTCTTGTTTTTTGTGAGCTCATTGTGCAGCTTAGGCCAAGTGGTAATTTGTCTCTGACCCCCGTCGGAGCCACGTGCTCACAGGCAGGCGTTCACTGGGTGACGGTGCTGGTAGCTCAGGTAAGGCTCCTGGCCGTCACCTTGTTGGTGTTCCTTTTTTAGATTGCCCCATACTTTCATTTGCTCTTTGTTTTTGTATGTGGCAAACATCTGTTAAGTTCCTCTGTGGCTTGGCCTGTGCTTCTACAGAACAAGGAAAGCCAGGGGCAGTGCTGCCTAAAAAAACCACATTCAGTGTTACAGCAGCTTTGATTTGTTTAGTCTTGAAAATGTGTTGTCACGGCAAGCAGAATATATTCAGGCCAGCTCTGGGCACATGGTAAACTGATACTATTCCCAGAAATGTCAAGTAACGGCAAAGGACAATGCTAGTTTTTTACGTGTATGAGAGCATAAGAAAGGCTGAGACCTACTTGCTTGACTCAGGGCTCAAGGACTCACTTCCTCTAGGACTGAGTCCTGGCCTCCAAGCTCAGCCTCATAAGTGCAGATTCACCGCAGGGGGCAGAGGGCTGTACTTGGGGAGACAGGCGTCGATTGGGGGGCCGGGGCGGGGTTCCTGAGGTGCAGCTTCCTGCAGTAGTGCTCCGGGTAGGAGCAGCTTAGAGAAGAGAGAAGGGCTGTGTTCACCCAGCCTCTCACAGGCAAGTTTTCTACATATGGCACCTGAACCCAGCCTCTTTATCCAGAGGCCAAACAGAACAGTGACTTAGAGGAAGTGGAAGGCTTTGAATCCAGCAGAGGCTATTGGTGAGAGTCATGGCTACGCAGCCCCTCGCCTTGCTGCCCCACTCCTCTGGATTTGTGTCACAGCCACATAAGCGTGCTTACTGGGTGGTCTGGGAATCCGTATGTTCAGAGAAGACGGTCAGGCTAAGACGACAAACAGTGACATGTCCTGGCAGTGACACTAGCACTGTTGAGCAGACTGTCACTGTGCCAGGTGCTTACCCAGGCTGTGCAGTCCAGCCACTCGGGTTGCTGGGGAGACCCTGCCTGGCGCCAGCTCTGTGGGGTGGGATGTGGGCGTCGCTGTCGTCAAACCCTCTGTGGGCCCCAGAACCGCAGCCGGAGAGCGTTCGGTGCTTCCCGGGTTACAGGGCTCAGGGTTTCAAGTAGTGGAAAAATCTAGAAAATGGCTTAAATAAACTGTCCATAAATACATGCTTGTTAGACTCAGGGCAAGGGAGACTGCTTAGCGCAGTAATTTAAAAGTGCCTTCTAGGGGCACCTGGGTGGCTTAGTCGGTTGAGCGTCCGACCTTCGCTTAGGTCATGATCTCGCGGTTTGTGGGTTCGAGCCCCGCGTCGGGCTCTGTGCTGACTGCCAGCTCAGAGTCTGGAGCCTGTTTCAGAGTCTGTGACTCCCTCTCTCTCTGACCCTCCCCTGCTCACGCTGTCTCTCTCTCTCTCTCTCTCCTAGAAATAAATAAAACATTTAAAAAAAAAATTTTAAAAAAAGTGCCTTCTACCTTCTTTCAGTGTATCTGTTCTGTCATCATCAATGCCTGAATTTCTCAAATACATTTCAATTTCAGTTTAGTCAGCTTTTGAATTAAAAATACTTCACATCAAAAATACAAGTCCCGAAGCTCTAATTTAGAATGGAAACGTAGCCAGAAAAATAATTCTGAATTGAAAAATAACTTATTTAAAGTAATTATATCTTTTCTAAGCCTCGGATCATGACTTTTTGAAGTTTTCTGATTTACAGTCGTCCGGTTCTGCATGTGGCTGATACACTGAATTACCTACTGTCATCTTTCCTATCACATAACACACACACATTGGCATCTCTCTGCAGAAGTGGACGGGGGAACATTAAAAATGTGTGGCCATTAGAACAGTGCGGTCCCGGTGACCACCCAGACCCAGAATGGATGTTGGCTGGACACCTGGAGAGGCTGTTCCCAGTGCGGCCCGCCTGCTGGAGGTGGGCCTGGCAAGGGCAGGGTTGACAACACTCACGGGTTACGGGTTCCCTTGGGTAAGTCAAACGTGGTCGTCTTACAGCCCGTCTTTTCTGAGTTTTGTGTTTTGTTTTGTTTTAAGACTTACCCACCACCTGAATTGCCAAGAGACTATCGACCGGTACATTATTTCAGACCTGTGGTAGCCGCAACCTCAGAGAACACTCACTTAGTCCACGTATTGTCAGAGTCAGCTGGAAAGCCAATGCCTGACCCAGGGACACACAGTAGACACCAGCTGAATGCCTCCAAGCGGGCGGAGTTGCTGGGAGAAACACCCATTCAAGGTATGCGCCACAGAGATTAAGAGCATTACGTTGATAATAATTGGGCTTATCAAAATCAAAATGGAAAGTCGTTTTCCCAGTGACACTTTGTACATGTTTTAGTATCTCCGCGCTGTGAGAACCAAACTGGTCACTGTGAGTGGCACACACAGCAGCGTGCGTATCCTTTACTTCTTAACACTTGTTTGCTAACATAAGTTTGGGTCGTGCTGTTGAAATCACAGCCCTTGTCTTAAGCTCAGCAGTTTTCAGACTTGTAATAATTGTCCAGGAATGTGGTGCAGACCAGGGACGCGGGTGCCCTCACTGTCCCTGCACAGCCTGGGAACGTGTGATTTTTTTCTCAGGGGAAAGGGGACCGTAGCTCTTTCCCGAAAGCCTACAAGGAATGAGCGCATCTGAAAGTGTGGACAAGTGTGGAGAATGCCCTCTAGGTTGGTGCAGAAAGACCCACTGTGAGAGGTGAACTTGGACTTGCCATTCGGGAGCCTAATAGGTATCTCAAATACAGTAGACCAGAGCAGAAGTCTCGGTTCCCCACTTCCTCTTCCAGGCTCTTCCCCTTGCCGGTGAAGGATGCCACCAGTGACCCACTGCTTAGACCAGAACGTAGGAATCCTGACCCCTACCCACCCAAGGCCATCGGCAGCTCCTTTCAGCCCTGCCCCCAGCACGCTGGTGACGCCATCACGTCCTTGCACTTGGGCTGTTTCCGGCCTGGAGTGAGCGCCCTCCCTCTCTGGCCCAGGCTATTGCTGAGCCTCATTATCAGCCTCCTATTCCTGCCCTCCCCTCTGCAGTCCCTTCCCCTCAGCAGCAGCTGGACGAACTGAATGATATCACTGCCCCTATTTAAACGCTCCAGTCCTTGTCACACTGAAGACAAATGCAGACTCCCCACCAGGCTACGGGACCCGGCCCTGTCTGCTTTTCCGGCCGTGTCTTATCCATTCTCCCTTAACCCCCCGAGGTCTAACCCCATGATCCTGCTTCCTGCCCTCTGACCCTGCCCGCCATGACGTGCCACATCAGGGCCTTGAGGTTCACCATCTCCTTTGCCTCCGCTTTTCCTTCCTGCTTCGGCTCATCCTTTTACTTAACTCACCACAAATATTATCTCTTTGGAGGCACCTTCTGGGCTTCTCCTGCCCCCCCCACCCCCCCCACGCACTGGTGATTCCCTGTGCTCCCTCCCAGCCCTCACCTCTAGGTCTCCCTCAGTCACGTCACCCTGTTTCCTTCATGGTCTTCCTCTCGTAGCATCCTCTGGTGTTGTTGACTTTGGGTTTCTCTGGTGCCCACGTCCCCAGCTAGGAGAGCGGGACTCTGTCTGCAGTGTCCTCCTGGCCCAGGACAGCGCGCAGTGGGTGCTGTGACAGGAGTGCGTGCCAAACGGGCAGCTGTCTCTGACCCGGGGCTTGTGCTGGGCGGGACCGTGGAGGTGGCGGCCACCTCTCAGGCTGGAGGTCCGGAGCCCAGGACGTCAGCTAGGACCACTCACTCACCCAATAAACATCCAAGTATTGACCTCGATTTCTGGCAGCCGTAAAAGAGGAGGCGTGCTATTCTCCCTGTCTGGTTCCCGGGGATGATATGGGTGCTGATGGCAAACTAAACGAAGATACTCCTATTACGTACGTTCATGATATTGAACGTGTAGGTACCACAGAAACGTCAAAATGGTTGTCTTTGGTAACCCTTCAGCTCTTCCATATTATTGTTTTCATTTAGGTTCATCTACTTCAGTGTTAGAGTTTCTGTCCCAAAAGGATAAAGAGAGAATCAAAGAAATGAAGCAAGCAACTGACCTGAAAGCAGCTCAACTCAAGGCCAGGAGTCTGGCCCAGAAGGCCTCAAGCAGCCGACCCCAGTTCTCCTCTCCGGACGCTGGGCCCAGTTCGTGGCACGTGGCATTGAGTGGCGGGACAGCGGCCACCAGAGCCAGCAGCTTCAAACCTTTTGCAAAAGATCCAGAAAAGCAAAAACGATATGAAGAGTTTTTAGTAAATATGAAACGGGGTCAGAAAGGTGGGTGCTAGGCCTGGGTCTCCCACCTCTCGGCCAGCGGAAGCCATCTTGCTGTTCTGGCCTGTGTCCCAGATGGAAAAGTCGAAGTGCCCCCCTCCGCCAGGGTTCTGCTTTGTCCTGCTGCACACAGTGCAAAGATTTCAGGCCCTGGCTCTTGACCTTAGAAAGTAGGAACAAGTAGCTTGTGTTTCTCTATTTCTCAGGCCCCAAAGATAGCTGTTAAAGTCTGGAACACGGCTTGGCAGTGGCTAGTGCTAAACCACAGACCATTTGTTGTGTGCACATGCCTGCCTTCCGTGGGTGCTGCATTTCACACCAAGAGAACAGTGTCATCTCCCACTTGGTCTTAAAATCATAATTGTCCAGCCCTAAGTCACAGTCTAAAGTTTGATTTAAAAACAGGGTTGGCTGTCGAACCATTACAAGGGGGAGAAAAATCACCTTGTGATCTACGGACTAGATATGGGCAGACCGAGGAGAGGGATTGCTGTCATTCACAGGAGTTCGCGTGAGCATCATCAGCAAATCCGAGGTCTCGGTTTTTGAAAGCAGATCTTGGCCAACTGTATCTTCAATCCCTACTAAGAACCCACCCCCGGTGTTTATTTGTTAAATTAAAAAAACCCAAAAGTTAGGAAAAGGAGTATTTTTCTGCCAAAGTTTAGGAATATAGTTTGGATGAACTTATCACTATCTGGGAGTGGTAGCAAGTTCCTAGCTTCAAAGATTTATTTTGTTTTGTTTTGAGAGAGAGAGGGAGATGGCTCAAGTGAGTGAGGGCAGAGAGAGAGAGGGAAAGAGAGAGAGAATAGTGGAGTTCACCTAAAGCAGGGCCTGAGCTCACCTGATGTGGGACCCAACTCAACGAACCTCGAGATCATGGCCTGAGTCGAAGTCAGATGCTTGACTGACTGAGCCACCAAGGATTTATCTAACTGAGCATGAGTCCCCAAATGTTTTTCTCTGTTCTTTGCGGTAGACAGAATCCAATAAAAGCATCATGTTGAGGGGGAGCGCGATATAACCTGACAGGTACTCCCCACCATGCTCTTACAAACTGGGGTGCGGGTTTGTGTCCCCTCGGGTGAAATCTACGGAGATACAGGGGAACCCACTGGATGTTCCCCTCGAAGCCGTATGTTTTCCTAAGAGTGAAGCAGGTTCTTGCTCCTTGTCCCCTAGATGCCCTGGAGCGTTGCCTGGACCCCAGCATGACAGAATGGGAGCGAGGCCGCGAGCGGGATGAGTTTGCTCGGGCCGCCCTGCTGTACGTGTCTTCCCATTCAACCTTGTCCTCCAGGTTCACGCACGCCAAGGAGGAGGACGAGTCAGATCAAGTGGAAGTCCCTCGAGACCAAGAGGTCTGTCACCATCTCCTCCCTCCCTGATGGATTTTATTTTATTATTATTTTTTAAATGTTTTATTTATTTCTGAGAGAGAGAGAGACAGCATGAGCAGGGGAGGGTCAGAGAGAGAGGGAGATATAGAATCTGAAACAGGCTCCAGGCTCTGAGCTGGCTGTCAGCACAGAGCCTGACACGGGGCTCGAACCCATGAGCCATGAGATCATGACCTGAGCCGAAGTTGGACGCTTAACCGACTGAGCCACCCAGGCGCCCCCTCCCTGATGGATTTTAAATTTAAAACAACTATTTTAGATCCCTCAGTGGAATGATCAAAATATACACGGCATTAGAGAATAAGAAAGGATTTTACGCCTTTAACTTCCAATATAGTTTAGCATAAATGGTGCAGCGTAAGTGCCGTCATGGAAACTTGGAAGGTTGCTTGAAAACTTTTCAGTGAAAGAGCAGTCAGGTCGGTGGTGTGAGCACTTGATGGAATGGAATAAATGTCTTTTCCCAGAATGATGTCAATGACAAGCAGTCGGCTGTGAAGATGAAGATGTTCGGGAAACTCACCAGAGACACATTTGAGTGGCATCCTGACAAACTTCTCTGTAAGAGGTTTAATGTCCCTGACCCTTATCCAGAGTAAGTTGGATAAATCTTCCTCACATCAGTACTCATTCTCCCACACTAAAGCTGACTCCCCCCAACCTACTCATATCAATTCCCTTTTTCTGGATGAATTTAATTGTAAATGCTTAGAGTTGCAAATTTTGCAGACTTAACTTCCATTAATTTCTTACTAAAAATAACCAAATAAATAAGCTAACATCCAGAAAGCAAACTTTATTCTCTATCGAAGGTATGAAACTCAGGTATGTCAAGTCGCAAAAACTTAATGCTTGTCTAGTTTGCCGCCTTTTTAATAATCACGTATAGTTTACATTTAAAATGTTAGTTTGATGCTTTCTGATTTGATTATGAACTACAAAAAAGCCCATATAGTTGAATCTGAGGTTTTGTCAGAAAATTTAAGTACATTTTTAGCAGTGGAACTTTTCCTTAATGGGAATACATTTTCAAAGTTAAACTCTAGCTCTTACTATAATAAGGAAAACCTCAGGGGCCTAACATCAGCCATTCTAAATTCTTAAACCGCTTTGAGAAACATAATCACCTTCGGGACCTCTGAATAAATAGAACAGCTAGCTGTGAAAATCACAAGATGGAAAACTTCACAAGAGTTAGATGTTGTCCTCACAGTTGTTATTTAAAATTACATGGATACATTTTCTTTTCACCCCACAGTTCCACTGTGGTTGGCTTACCAAGAGTGAAACGTGACAAATACTCAGTCTTCAACTTTCTGACACTCCCAGAGACTACTTCCTCGCCTACTGCTCAAGCAGCAAGTGAAAAAGTGCCACAGCACCACGGTCCCGACAGTGAGTGGGGCTTCCTCGGGGCCCTGTGCTGACCATGGTCTCAACCCCGATCCCATGGGAGAAGCAGAAGTAAAGTGTTCAGGGTGCACATGGTGTGAGCTCTCCGTCCATTTCGGGCATCACTCATATGAACACATTAGCTCATGTAAGAGTCCAGACGTGTAGTGGTCGGGGTTGGGGCTCTGCCTCAGCACCTGCCACGTTCTCAGCACGTGGCACCATGCCTGGTCCACAGTGGGTGTGCTGACACCCTGGAATGAATGAAAGAGCCGTAATGGGGAGCTGGCCTCTTACTTGCTAAATTCTGATATTAAGTCTATTTCCTACCTTTCAGAATCAAGAAAACCATCCAGGTGGGATACATCTAAACAAGAAAAGAAAGAAGATTCCATTAGTGAATTTTTAAGTTTGGCCAGATCAAAAGTTGGTCCACCTAAACAAGAGTCCGGCCCTTTAGTGATCAAAGAGGAAGAGCATGTGACGGAGTCGCTCTCCAATAAGGTATCTGGGGCTTCCAGGTTCTCTTTGCCAGGCTGACCTTTCTCTGTGGTGGTGCTTCGTCATCACTTGATAGGAGGGGTCTGCAAGCTCTCTGCGAAGGGCCAGATATTAACTATTTTAGGCTTGGTGGGCCATACAGTCTCTATTGCAACCACTCAACTCTGCTGTCGAATGTGAAAGAAATTACAGGCAATATGGAAAAAAATTGGATTCATCTATGTTTCAATAAAACTTTATTTACAAAGCAGACAGTGGGTTGGATTTGGCTCATAGGCTGTAGTTACCAGCACCTGCTCTACATTGCAATAGCTTGAATCATATCTTTGATCATATGAGAAAAGGTATAAACTTCTTTGCCAGGAATGGCTTTCACTTAGCATCAGCCATTGAAATAAAATTCAGTGTGTTTCTTTTTGTGGGGAATATAAAGAAAACATCCATAGGGTTTGTAAAAATTTGCTGGCCTAATAGTTAAAAGTTGAATTTGATACAAAGTTGGTTTTATTTCTTCTTTAAAAATTTTTATGTGTATTTATTTCTCTAGAAAGAAAGTATCTGAGTTTCCTTTCGGCTCAGCCCTAAGAGTTTCCTTGTTAAAAAAAAAGAAATCAGGGGCACCTGGGTGGCTCAGTCGGTTAAGCATTCGACTTTAGCTCAGGTCACGATCTCACGGTTTGTGGGTTTGAGCCCCGCATCAGGCTCTGTGCTGACAGCTCAGAGCCTGGAGCCCGCTTCAGATTCTGTGTCTCCCTCTCTCTCTGCCCCTCTCCCACTCACTCTCTGTCTCTGTCTCTCAAAATAAAGACATAAAAAAATTTTTTTTTAAATGAATCAAGTATGGACATCTTGCTGAATAGAAACGTACTTTACAGAAACTGTAAAGGAACTTACTTTCTTAGAACATGAAGGAATCTATAAGGAGGAAATAGCAGCATTACAGATCTTCAGAGAATTTGACTGTTCTGTGTTGCCTTTTTTTCTCTTTCTCTGGAATTATCAAAAAGTTGGTTTTATTTCTGATAGTGTCATTTAAAATTAGTTTTTAAATGAACATGCATTAAAATGTGCAGTTCAGTGCGTTTTCATACAGACACAGATTTGTGAAGCCACACTACAATTAGGATGCAGAATGGTACCATCACCCCAAAATCCCCTCCTGCTGTCCCTTTCCGGTTACACCCCCCCAGAAACCTGTCAACCACTGATCTCTTCTCTGTCTCTGTAGTTTTGTTCTTTTCAAAATATTACATAAATGGAATCAGACAATATACATATATAACCTTTTGAAACTCATACCTTTGAGATTCATCAGTATTGTATTATCTTTTTATTATTTAATAAGTTATTAAATATTTTTAAAAACTACTAAATAAATTATTAAATAAATATTCATAAAATTCTATTTTTTTATTTTAGAGAGAGAGGGCAAGCGGGGAGAGGGGCATAGAGAGAGACAGAGAGAGAGAACCTTAAACAAGTTCCAGGCTCAGCACAGAGCCCAACAAGGGGCTCCACCCCACAACCATGGGATCATGACATGAACTGAAGTCAAGAGTTGGATGCTCAACTGACTGAGCCACCCAGCTGCCCCCCCCTTTTTAAGTTTGTTTGTTTGTTTGTTTAGAGACTGTGAGTGGGGGAGGGGCAGAGAGAGAGAGAGCGAAGTCCAAGCAGGCTCCTCACTGTCAGCACAGAGCCCGACACAGGGCTTGAACTCACAAACCATGAGATCGTGACCTGGGCCGAAGTTGGACACTTAACCAACTGAGCCACGCAGGCACCCCATTAATTCTATTTTTTAAATGATTGCTCTATAATATACATGCTTACTTTCTCACAGTTTAATTAGCATTGATATTTTACCACCTCAGGTGGAATATAGAATCTCAATCAGTCTATAAGTCCCTTCACTCTCCGGCTTTATGATGTTGCCTTATGTATTATGTGCACACGCGCTGAAAACTTCATGAAGACAGTGTTTTAATTTTTGCTTTCACTTGTTGGACGTGTTTAAAGAAATGATGGGATGATGGTCCGTTTTATTTACTTGGATATTTACCATTGCTGTCGCACTTTCTTCCTTCCCCGAAGTGTCAGCCCGCCCTCCTATCATTTCCTCTGTCAGGGACTTTCCTTATTTAGCATTTCTTTTAGGGCAATTCCAACTCAAGAGGGCAGTTCTCTTCATTTTCCTTCATCTGCGAATGTCTGTTTTGTCTGCGTTTCTGAAGGGTGTTTCTGTCAAATATAGAATTCTGGGTCAACAGGACTTTCCTTCTTTTGACTCTTTACAAACGTTTTGTACCACTTCCCTCTGGCCTTCCTGCTTGCTGATGAGAAATGTAGTTTTTCAACTTGTTCCTCTCCTTAGGATGATGTTGTTTTTTCCTCTGGCTGCTCAAGATTTGTACTTTGCCCGTGGTTTTGCTGTTTGATTATGATGTATCTGAGTGTGGATTTCTTAGAGAGTCTTTTGTTTGGGGTTTTGCTGAGCTCCCTGAAATCTTGTCTTTCACCAGATCTGGGGCATTTTAGCCATTATTTTTTCAAATATTTTCTCTGCTCCTCACTCTCACTCCCCTCCTGTGACTCTGATGGCATAAGTGTTAGATTTTTTGATATTGGCCCACAGGCCTCTTTTCAGTCTTTTTTCTCTCTCTGTTCAAATCAGGTAATTTCTATTGATCTGTCATCAAGTTCATTGACTCTTCTGTCATGTGCGTTCTGCTGTGAGCCCGTCTAGTGAATTTCTTATTTTGGTGATTGTATTTTTCATTTCTAAAATCCTTATTTGGTTCTCCTTTATACCTTTTCTTTCTTTGCTGAGACCTTTATATCTTTCTATCTGTTTGACCTTATTCTCGGAGCTTGGTTATAATAGCTGCTTTAAAGTCTGCCACATAATTCCAGCATTTTTGTCATTTTGGGGTTAGTGTCTATTGATTGTTTTTTGCCAGTTGAGGTGTTCCTGGTTGGTTGTTTACCAAGTGATTTTGGATTGCATCCTGGACATTTTGACAGTTTGGACATTATGTAATAAGACCTTAGGTCTTGTTTAAATTCAAGGGAAAATGGTGAAGTTTTGTTTTAGCAGACAATTGACCTATTGGGTTCAGGCCCCCGCCTTCATTAATCTCTAATCTTGGACCTCTGAAGGCTTGCTAGAATCTTGAAAACAGGACAGTGGCACTGTGCTAGTTCCTGCTGCATTTTTGTGAGTCCTTTGCATTCTGATTAATGACCTGGCTCCGTGAGAGTCTGTCTACCAGTTGGCTTGTTCCGCAGTTGTTGAATCAGAAACATCACATGAATAAATGCCATGTGAGTGGTCATTGTTTAGTTAGGCCGTGTGTGGTGTGGAGACCCATGTGCCTAAGCATAAACATGAGACTGTGGATGGATGTATATTTCTAGAATGTCTGGCTCCCCTCACCTCTGCTTCTTCATTCCTGACTCTTATTTCATTGTTAATACAGAATGCAAGCAAAGGTGTGGATTCACAGACTGAAGGAGAAGGGAGCCGCCCGTCCATGGACCTATTTAAGGCCATCTTTGCCAGCTCGTCCGATGAGAAGTCCTCCTCCTCCGAGGATGAGCAGGGCGACAGCGAGGAGGATCAGGCGGGTCACAGGGAGGCTGCCTTCAGTGGCTCCCAGGAGACTGACGCGGTGGAAGCATCATCTGTGTCGTGTGGTGTGTCGCTACGTTCGATTTGGGGATCCAAAGAAGAAAATGAGGATGTCTAGAGAAACCGCTTTTTTGTTCAGTGTGCAGTTTTAACCCAGGAGAATTAGCAAGCAGTGACGTTATAACCTCGTATATTTTTCATTGTGGATTCAGATGGAACTTTCTGGTGCATTTTTTGGGATAGTGATGTTTGATAATATTGATTTTCCTACTTTTAGTTGAGAAGAATGAAAAAATCGTAGAATTTTGTTTAAAAAAAATGGTACTTTTTTGGACCCCGTTGATGTTGAGGTGCTAGGATTATTGGCAACTTTTGGCTCTGAAGTATCAGGGCATTTCCGCCCACCAGGAGCTTTGACGGGAAAGGAGGCCATTTGGCCCTTGGGTGGGAGGCTTTTCAGATGCTTGGGTGGCTGGACAGAATTATCCATCTCAGTCTTGGGGGGGGAGGGGTCTGCTGCCCCGTCAGTGGGTAGGAGACTTGGGTATAGGTTTTGAAGGCCTTGAACCAAAAAGTTACATAGAGATATAAAACACTGCTTATTCTTAGGCAGTTTGCAAATGCCTGTTTCATATTTCTGTGGGAAAAAGTAACCAACTTATTTTTTTTTAATTACAAGTGTTTTATATACTCGAACTGCAAAAGTTTACAAGAATAGAAATGTAGAAAGCCCAAGATCCTTGGAATCCCACTTCCCTGAGATAAACACTGTTAATACTTTGAGGCATATTTTCCCATACGTTTTGCATTTTTCTTTCCCCTATCTGAAAACATAGTCATCTGTTTAAAAAATGACGTTATTAATGTGAACACAGGAGTTTGTTTATATTCACTTTTCCCCCTCTTTGATCATTTACGTTGAATGAAATTAAGCTTTCTGAGCTAGGACAGTCTTAGGTCCCTGTTTGTAAGTTTTTATTCTTCTCAGACACTATCTTTCCTTGAGGACATGTTGCAACCCTTGAGGTCTCAGCAAGGTGATCTGGAGCATGTCCCTGTGGCCTAGCCACTGGCGCACTTGGTTGCAGGCGCCTCATGGAACTGACTTCACAGCTCAAATGTCCCTGAGGTTGGAGGTCAGGTTCGCATGCTACCTGCTGTATCCTCAGAGCCTGGCATGAACTAGTTAAGCAAAGTGGTGAAGAAAAGCTTACATTATCTGGTGGCAACAGGTATTAATTATTCAAAGAGATTAATATTAGTAAAATATTAATACTATTATGAATAGACGAAATTAATACCTTGCTGTTTTTCAGCTCGTGAGCCGTCAGCCCAGGAGCCCGCACCTTCTTTCCCGATACAAAAGCTGCAGATAGATGAAAGAGAAGCGTTCGGCCCCCGGCTGCCTCCCGTCTTCTGCCCCAGTGAGTTGAGAGCTCCTTGGCTCACCTGTTTGCATCGGCAGCAGCGCCTCCCCTGAGCTGTGACAGCTCTAACTAACCGTGTTACTACCTCCACCCACCTAGGCCGACACAAGGCCAACCAGATACCTACAGTTGGGGGGTTAGGGGCGCCAACACCATGCATAGCTGAAAATCTGCATATTACTTTGGACTCCCCCCAAAACTTAACAATTGATATCCTCCTGTGGCCCGGAAGCCTTACCGATAATATGATTATCGGTATGTTGATTAACGCTTATTATATATGTTAAATGTATTATATCCTGTGTTCTTACAATCAAGTAAGCTAGAGAAAAGCAAATGTCATTAAGAAGATCATAAGGAAGAGAACACACATTTCTGGTACTGCGCTGTTTTTGCTGAAAAAACAGTGGTGCATCTGCAGGGTTCAAACTTGTTCGGGGTCCACTGTACGTACATCTGTTCCTGGTTTATTTGTTCTCAGCGACATTTGGCAACTCATTACTTCCACCTGGTGCCTAAATGATAATTGTTGCTTTAAAAAAATTTTTTTAAATGTTTAATACTTATTTTTGAGACAGAGAGAAGACAGTGCATGAGCGGTGGAGGGACAGAGAGAGAGGGAGCCCCAGAATCTGAAGCAGGCTCCAGGCTCTGAGGTGTCCACACAGGGCCTGACTCAGGGCTTGAACTCAACCGCAAGATCATGACCCGAGCCGAAGTCAGACACTTAACCCACTGAGCCACCCAGGCCACCCCGATAATTGTTGCTTTACAGCCTCCAAGACCTTTAAACTCTTTTTTTTATTTTGCTTCAACTTTCAGTTATGTATTATAGAATCCTGAGTCTCTCAAATGTTGTCCCTTCTAGAAATAAAAAAGTAAAAATCTAGGACACAGAGATGGGTGAGGAATTGTAGGGAGAAGGGTATTCTGAGACTTTTTTCTACTTTAGCTGATATAGCAAATAAAGCAAAAGTAATTCAGAAGCAAACACAGTCCTTCCTCTGTCCTCAGTATCAGTCAACAACTTCCGTTCAGTGTCTTTAATTGACAGTTTGTTAAAATGTTTAGACTGGCTTATCATCCCCTTGAAGGCCAGGTTATCTGATAACCTGGCCGAGGACTATAAATGACATAATTCTGTTATCTGCTTCACAGTTTCCTATAGCACCTACGTATAAATATTGGTTTGGTTAATGAAGCCAGCCTTCAAAGAGGTGATAAATAGTGTGGTGTTTTGAAAAATTGCAATGAGTGTATTTCTTATTTGCTTTAGTTCAGATCTTCAGCTTAACCTAAGTGTATCAGAATTTAAGAGCAAAGTTATTTATTATGCCCATTTCCCAGACCATCCTTCATATCCTTGTAATAGTTAATTACTTAATTTTGTCTACAGGTTTTTGAGGGGGAATGGTTTTTCAAAAACAAGCACTTAGAAAACAAAAGTTTGGAGGAGTCAGATTTTAAAATATGCGACCAAACAATAGGACCAGTTATAGGTACCTGCTATCTGGGTTTGGAAAATATCCCTTGGAACTTTTCTTTAGGTGGAAAAAGGTGATTTTTTTTTTTTGCTGGTTTGGTTACCTGGAGGTTAATGACCTATGAAAACATTTTGGTCAGAGTTTGGAGGTGGAGAATTTAAGTGTATGCCACTTACTTGGTCCCTTTTTCATGATTGTGTACATTATGTTGTTTTGATGCTAATTTTCTAGGTTTTTTTTTTTTTTTCAACTTAGAAAACAAATTAGTAGGTAATGTGCTTTCATAAAGGGAGGATGATGTGAGAGGAGCTGACATTTACGTGCCAGATTCTAGGCTATGGGATTCATGTGCACGGTTCTATCCAATCCACTCTGTGCCGGAGAGAGCAGGGATTCTTCCCATCGCTATTCACAGATGGGGAAACTGAGGCTTGGAGAGGTTGAGCATCATGTGGAAGGTCAGGGAGAAGCTGGCAGCCAAGCTGGGGTTCAGGCTCTGGCCTGTCTCCTGAGCTGCCTGAGGATGTTACATTACAAGATCTTGTGCTTTCTCTTCCGACTTTATCTTCATCTTGACTCACCTAGCAGATACGGCTGTGGCAAGATACTGGTTGGCTCACGCAGGGCTTGTGTTGAGGTTTCTGGCAGTTTCTAAACATAGAGCCACCAGGTGACCGGTGACCTGTTTGTTTGCCAGTGAGGCAGGGCAGGAGTTCCGCCTCAATGTTAAACATTCCATCTACGTCACATTCCTAGTTCAACAATCTGGGCTTTATGTTCCCCTATAGTTCATGTGTTACATTTGTGTTTCAGATGTTCGTCAGAAACTTGAGGCACCCCAAAAAGAGAAACATAAAAAAAACAAAGAAAAACATAAGACCAAGAAAGAGCACCGGCGGAAGAAAGAGAAGGTGAGTAGTGTACGGGCGTCCTGGACAGCGTGCAGTCTCTGATGTCCCTGCTTCTGTCGTGCAGACAAGCCCCCAGGCATGACACGGGCAGCCAGGCAGGGAGAATATCTGGTGGCCAAGGTGGGGGCACAGGCCTCTCTCCATACCTCCTTCCACACAGGAGCGTGGACACTTGTGTACGCCTTCGATTTCCAGGAACTTTGTTTTTCCCTCAGGCAGAATATTTTAATTATTCAGTTGTACTTTAAAAAATTTTATTTGTGTAGGGCGCCTGGGTGGCTCAGTCGGTTAGGTGTCCAACTTCAGCTCAGGTCATGATCTTGCAGTTTGTGAGTTTGAGCCCCATGTCGGGGCTTGGAGCCTGCTTCAGATTCTGTGTCTCCCTCTCTCTCTCTCTCTGCCCCTCCCCTGCTCATGCTCTGCCTCTCTCTCTCAAAAATAAATAATAACACATTAAAAAAATTTTATTTGCGAACATGAAAAAGTAGGAGAAAAGGACATTTAAATACTTGGGAGTAATGGTTGAAGCTTAATAAAGTAGTATTCATTGGTTATTCACTCAGTATTAAATGAAGACATTATTTTGCACGGTTTTCCTCAACTGCTCTGTCGTCATTACAAATAGAGGGTTGGGTCCATAGCCTGCTGTTGGAGGTCAAGGAAATTCAGAGGAGTAGCATGTGCCTTCACGTTGACACCCCAGCCCCATCATCTGCGTGTTTTCAGTGATGGCACAGGCTTTTAATTCGGTTACTGTTAGCGTCGGGCCCGGCGTGGCCAGGGCGGTAGTGGAAGTGAGGGCAACAGCTCCATGAGTGGGGTCCTGAGAGAAAGGGTTCCTGAGCAGGGAAGATGGTGAACGCCTCTTGTGTGACAGGGAAAGACGGGTGCCGCCAGGCTTGAACACCACATCCGTTCCTCTCTCACCAGTGTGTCTGCTCTTCTCTCACTCTACCGTTTTCTTCGCCGTGCTCCTCCACGGTGCCTGCCATCCTGATGTGTAGTTTATCACACGTGCCTAACCACAGGGCCCGGTCAGGTTCCTGCGAGGTGGCAGGGGTCACCTCGGTGACATTGTGAAGTGCAGCTCACGAGCAAACGGCTGAGAAAGAACTCTTGAGACGCTTTTGGTGCAAAAGGGTGATTTTATTACAGCACGGGGAGGGGACCCGCGGGCCGAAAGAGCCGCACAGGGGTTGTGAGGAGTGACTGATGACAAAGTTTTACGTAAGTTTCTAAGGAATTTTGGAAGCGAGGCTTTCAGGACCTTGAGGGGCTAGCTGCCGTCAGGATGAGCTTACGTTTAGTCTTTAATAAAACGTAAACATGAAGGCACCAAGGTGGCCCCGACTTCCTCGAGGAAGGCCACCCTCTCTGCATGCTTCAGTCAGTGGTCCTTCAGCAGGCTGCGAGCTGCAAGGGGGGTTAATTCAAGCTGCATTTCTCTTGCCTTTGTTTCCCTCATCTATTTTGGATGAGATGGGGGCTAAGTGTCAAGGCGGCATCGGACCGCGTCTGCCTGGCTCTGTCGCTGGAGAATCCGGTCTGAGTGCATGTGCGCGCAGCCATGTGTCCCCGTCTCCCAGTGAGGTGTCTTGTCCTTGTTTCTGAATGACTTCAGCAGCCAAAGGCCTCCTTAGCCTGTCATTGTGCCCAGTCAGGGAGGGAAACAGCCATTCGTCCTCCCTTCCCCACCGCCCTTTGCTTTTCCAGAAAAAGAAACACCGGAAGCACAAACACAAAGGCAAGCAAAAGAATAAAAAGCCGGAGAAGAGCAGTAGTTCTGAGAGCACGGACAGCAGTGACAGCCCGAGTGGTGAAGAAGGGACGGCGGACCTGTCACCCCGGGAACTGCTGAGAAGGTAGGCAGTGGGGGTGGGGGGGGAGGGTTTCCAAAACCTTCCACGGCTTGTTGGCATCTCCATGTATTTGCTGAGAGGCAAACGTCAGAAATGACAGATCTGGATATTGACTAGGCTTTTTAAAATTCCATTTTGCACTTACACAAGTGATATGTGAATATATGATCGTTGTGAAGATTCACACCTTGCAGATAAAGCTTAAGGTGGCCCTTGGCCAGTTCGCCAAACCTCTTCTCTCTCCAGCAGCCCCTGCCGTCATCTTCACGGGTAACTTTCAAAACTTGTCTGTTTAGTCTCTCACACAGGGAACAGCGTGCACACATGTTTTGTTGTACACTTTTGATATAAATATAATTTTGTGTCACATAAATCTATAGAATGTGAACATTTATTTTTTTATTAAAATAATTTTTTTAATGTTTATCCATTTCCTAAGAGAGAGAGAAACAGAGTGCAAGCAGGGGAGGGGCCGAGGGAGAGGGAGACAGAGAATCCGAAGCAGCTCCAGGCTCTGAGCTGTCAGTACAGAGCCCGGGAGGGGGTTCCAACCCACTAGCTGTGAGATCATGACCGAGCCGAAATCTGATGCTCAACTGACTGAGCCCCCCAGGCGCCCCACAGAGTGTGGACACTTAGAATGAACGGGAACTGCCAGATCATCCCCAGAAGCGGCTGTGTCCGTTTAAGGTAGGAAAGCCCAGGGGCACCTGGGTGGCCCAGTCGGTTAAGCCTTGGACTCTTAGTTTCGCCTCGGGTCACGATCTCACGGTTTTGTGAGTTGGAGTCCTGTGCTGGCAGCGCGGAGCTTGCTTGGGATTCCCTGTCTCCCTGTGACTCTGCCCCTCCCCTCACGCTGTCTCTGTCTCTCTCAAAATAAACAAATAAAAAAAAAAAATAGGAAAGCACCCTGTTGTTGCATCAGTTCCAAACAGTTCAGAAATGTTTGCCCTGAGGTGGGTTTGGGTAGAGAACGGCATCTGCTCTAATCTCGGGTCCTGAACTATTCATGAGGCTGAGTGGCCTGTCCCGTGTCCCAGCCTCGGCCACGTGCTCTTCAGTGAGTGGCTTGCTCATGTTCTTTACACAGAGTTCTCTTTTCTTTTCTTTTTTTTTTTTTAATGTTTTTTATTTATTTCTGAGAGAGAGAGAGAGAGCATGTGAGCAGGGGAGGGTCAGAGAGAGAAGGAGACACAGGATCTGAAATAGACTCCAGGCTCTGAGCTGTCAGCACGGAGCCCGACTTGGGGCTCGAACCCACGAACCATGAGATCATGACCTGAGCCAAAGTCGGACGCTTAACTGACTGAGCCACCCAGACGCCCCCAGAGTTCTCTTTTCTCTTGGATTGTTTGTTTCACTTTTTCTAGCTATGATTTTTTTGATTTTTTTGTTTTTCTGTGTTACCTATCATATGGCTTTTTAAACTATCTGTCTTGTACAGAAACTCTAATTTTGGGGCACCTGGGGTGCAGACGTTTTACGTTTTTGTCTCCTAAAGGCCTTCCCTGACCCAAGAGTTTATATAAGTATATTAGCTATTCTCAGGCTTTTAGAGTTTTCTTTTTATTTAATCTGTTTGGATTTTTTTTTTTTTTTTGTGAACAGAGGAGAGTAGGCATCTGGGTTACCTTTCTCCACGTGGAGAGCTGGCTTTCTTAGTCAGGGGAGTGAACTCGCTTCGATGAAGAAGAACCCCACCTCCCGGAGGTGCCAGGGGGCATAAAGAAAACCAAGCCGGCATCCGGCCAGCCCAGTCGGTAGAGCATGTGACTGTTCATCTCAGGGTTGTGAGTTTGAGCCCCGTGTTGGGTGTAGAGATTACTTAAAATAAATATTAACCAATTAATTAAAAAAAGAAAGAAAGAAAGAAAACCAAGAAAGGTACTCAGGACCCCACTTTGTTCTGCTTCAGCAAGTGGCCCTCATAGGAGGGGCCAGGTGGGGGATGGCGCTGCCTGGATGTCACAGTCTTCACTGCCCACAGCCTGGCCCCCACGGCCAGGGGACAGGGAAGTCCGGCTGTGCACCCAGGATGAAAGGAGAGGCACAGCTGAGCCCTGGCCGTGCCAGCCCTTGCCGCTGCCCCGGCTCATTAAAGGAAGAGCAGTGTGGTCCTGTTCTCGGTCCCTGGGCCTACATGGGCCTGCCCCTCCGTTCTCTACTCTGGTTTCTTAGCCATTTGATGTTCCGCCCACCCTGCGTCAATCACTGTGGCCTTGTAGGTGTATCTTGCTGTCTGGAAACACAAGCGCCATCCCCGTGTTCATTTCCATTTACTTCTTCAGAATGGACAGCATATTCTCATGATCCAAAACTACCAAGATAAGCATTTCAGTTTAATCCCGAACCTTCTGAGGCGGCTGTGCCGGCTCACATGTCCCTCTCCCCCAGCATGCCGGCCTGACGGGGAGGTGCCCACACCCCGAGCATGGCTCATTCGTCCTCGTGCACTCCAGCGAGGCAGACGTGTGGGTCCCCTCGTCTCCCAGGTGTGACAGCCAGGCCCAGGGAGGTTAGGTCACATGGCCAGAACCACGGAGCCTCACTCTTGAGCATTTGGGGCCATCTGATGAGTCATTCCCGTGGGCATGCCCCTCAGCGCCCGTCTGGAGGGCGAGGCGGGAGGGCGGGAGCAGGCTTGCTGCGGGACACTGTGCAGCAGTCAGGAACGTGGGCAGAAAGCTATGCGCTGACTGACATCTAGAACTTACCATCAGATCAAAAGCTGTGGAATGGTGTACCCAGGCAGTGCTGTTAATGTTAAAATGCTGTCCTCTGGTCTCTGGATTTCCCTGGGTGTGCACTGATATACAGCCTTGCACAGGAAGAGGGCCGGAGGGCTTCCTCCCGCTCCCGAGAGCACCTCTCACCGAGGAAGGGAGGGTCAGAGGTGCAGAGTGCACTTAAACTTCACTCTCGTGCTTGCTAACAGTTTAGTCCCCACGGTGCCTGACCCCCGAGCCTCCTGGGTTCTCCCCTGGGAGCCCAAGGGCCCTCTCTCTTTGTGCCTCACTCCACTCTGTGCGGCACCTGTCCGCACCTGTCTTCTGCCAGGGGCAGCAGGAGGCTCGGGACCACGGGGTCTCATTTGCATCCCGAGCACCTGGCATGGAGTGTCACTCTTGGTAAGGGCCCTGATGCTTTTCTTCTGTGATGGTGCCTCCCCCCCTTTCCCCGGAGACACTCCTCCCCTTCCTGTCTCTGTCAGGTTGTCTTGCCCATTCTGGAATTTCACAGACATAGAATCATACAGTTAAGTAATCACCTTAGTGCGCGCATACACACACACACACACACGCACACACGTGCACCGACCATCAGCTTCCAGCTCCGTGCATTCTCCCCGCCTGATCAAGGCACACGCCAGCACCCACAGCTGCTCGTGTCTCCTCCCCCTTGGCCCCCGTCACCATTGGTTACGCTGCTGCTTGGACGTTACTTAACGGAAGCACGTGTGACTCTTGAATTGGTTTGTGGGAGCCCCCACGTTCCAGCCGCAGCGGCTGGGCTGCCCCTTTATGTGGCCTCACCAGAGTATCCACCTCTTCTGTTTTCGGGGACACGTGGGTTTTCACTTTGGGGCTGTGGAGCAAGGGGCTAGAGCCAGCGTGGCCCCGCTCTAGTCAATGAACGCCTGTGTGCCTGGAGCTGAGATTTCAGACCGCCAGCTCAGGGGCCCTTGGCCCTGGAGCAAACATGGGTTTTTCCAGCTCCTTCCCAAAGGTCCTGCAGGAGCTCGGTGAGCAGGATTAGAACTTGCTTTTATAAACAGGTCCTAGTATGAGATGTGGGAGAGTGAGTCTCCCTGTGTGTTTTGGGGGTAATTGAGAAGCAGGTTTAAGAATGCAGATTAGGGGTGCCTGCGTGGCTCAGTCACTTAAGCATCCGACTTTGGCTCGGGTCATGATCTCATGGTCCATGGGTTCGAGCCCCGCCTGGGGCTCTGTGCTGACAGCCGAGAGCCTGGAGCCTGTTTCAGATTCTATGTCTCCCTCTCTCTCTGCCCCTCCCTTGCTCATACTCTGTCTCTCTTTATCTCTCAACAATGAATAAATGTTAAAAAAAATTTTAATAAATAAATTTTAAAAAAGAATGCAGATTAAACGGATGCTTCCAGGGTTGCCAGGGTAGTTCTGTCAGTTGAGCATCCGATTCTTGATTTCGGCTCAGGTCATGATGCCAGGGTTGTGGGATGGAGCCCCGCATCAGCTTCCGTGCTGAGTGTGGGACCTGATTAAGATTCTCTCTCTCTCTACCTCCTTTCCCCTCCTCCCCCCCATCCTCTCTCCTGCTTGTGCTCTCTCTCTCTCTCTCTCTAAAATGGAAAACAAAAACAAAAAATGATGGTTTCATGCTCTGTATCCTGTGAGTCCGGATGTAACCACTGAGAGTTGGGGCGGTCTGGCGTGCCAGGCCCCCAAGGAGCTGCCTGGGTTTCAGTTCTTATCTAACTGTCCTCTCTCTTTTATTTCCTTTTCCAGGCTGAAAAGTCTTCCACTGAGGCGGCAGTAATTGAATTCGGCCCTGGCCTGTCCCAGTACCAGATCTCCATGATGGAAACTCGTTGATTGCTAAGTTAATACATTGTACAAACTGTATTTATATGTAAATTCATGCTGTAAAATAATTTTTAAAACCTTGACATTTCAAAAGCTGCCTTGGAAGGATGCAGAAATTGATTTCTATTTTTAACCTCAGTTAGTGTCAGAGGAAATAATTCAGACTGTACAGTTTAATTAAAATGGAACTTTTCTATTTTCTTCTTGATTTTTTTTTTTTTAATTTCCTGAAACTTTAAAAAAGAAATGAAGTGAACGGTTTTCTTTAGTTTTGTTAATGAGGAAAGCCGAGTTCAGATAAGGACAGTGGGCCTTGCCCAGGGGCTCGTGTGAGAAGGAGGTGGTCACTTCTCCAGCACTCCGAGTGTCGCTCCTGGTTAGGGTGGTGGCTAGGGGCCCAGCCTGCGGCCCAGCACCAGGGTCCTGGCAGGTGGCCTCAGCCTCTCCTGGTGGATGTCCCCCAAGTGTCCGACACAGTCTCCCAGACCACGAGCAGGGGAGTGTGCGCCCACAGCCCAGGTCACATAGGCTCCAGGTCCTTGCTCTGCAGCCCTGGGGCCCCGATCCGTCGCTGCCTCGTCTCCACTAACCAGACCTTTCAGAGGTTCAAAGTGACCTCATAGAAAGATCAGAGCAACTGAACAATTTTAAAAATAGCAAGAAGGAAGAAAACCACTTCGGCCACCCAGAGATGACAACCTTTAATGTTGTGGAATATCCGGTCGTTTTCTGTCCGCGCTGCTCCCCGACTGGAGGGGACATTCGTTCTCTCCCATTGTGTCTGACACTGGGACACCTATCTCCTTCGTGCTCTTACATATTATGTGCCCCCGCCCCCAACAGCTGCATCTCAATTCACGCAGGGCCCATTCTAGAACTACTGACCATTTTATTTCTCTGTCGTTCACACGAGGCAGGCCGGCCACAAGCCCCTGCCCATGCGGAGGGCACACAGACCGTCCTGGGAGAGGCACCAGGGGGACCCAAAGGGAGGTCGCGGGGTTGGGCTGCTCGTTTCACACACTTGGCCTCATTCCTTTTATGCCCAGAGTTGGAACCCCGTTTTTCTGGGAGTAAGCATGTTCGGCGTGGAGGGGAGGCCACGAGACCGCAGCGCGAGGCGGAGGCCGCGGCGGCCCCANGTGGGTGGCGCTCCGAGATGGCCTCCCAGCCACCCTGCGCCCCCAGCGCCCCTGAAGCCCCAGACGAGGGCAAGGAGACAGTGTCGCATCTGTGTAAAGAGCAGCTGCCTTTGGTCCCCTCCGGCGACATTGAGCATCTGTCCCCGAAGCTGCCCTATGCGGCCCTGGTCAGGGCCTATGGCCGCTTCAAACTGTCGATTGCAGATGCACGCCAGTCCCAGCTGCTGCCCCCCTTTGACCCCCTGAAGGTGGACAAGGGCTCACTGCCACCCAAGAAGCACCCAGTGCCTGAGAAGAAGTTCTGGGGCAGCCAGGAATCCCTCTCCAAGGTCAGACCACCAGGCGCGGGGGCGAGGAACACGGGCTTGACCCCCACACGTGGGGAGGGCACAGTGAGCCGGCTAAGGGACCCGTGGGGACCCACGCGCCTTTCCCAGGGTCCCTGAGTGAAGCCCTTGGGCTGCTGTCTCTGGGAGAACAAGGCTGTCCCGGGGGAGGACAGCGTTCAATCAGGGTTCCTGACCCAACCCAGACTGTGGTTTCTGGCCGAGCCTCCCAAATGGCCTCATGGTGAACCCCCAAGTGACACCCGAGGGTCCGCGAAGGAGCCCTCTGCGCCCCTGAAACAGAGTTAGCTCCAGAAGCCACAGAAGACTTAGAAGAATAAAAAAAATAAAAGCCTACCAACACTACTCTGCCTTCTCAGTGATACTGGAGAGACGGCGCATTAACACAAAGGCTGGTAGCCTGTCAGCAGAATTCTTGGGGACGAAAAAAGGATTTCCAAACCAAAATCCTCCACAGAGGCTTTAAAATCAGAGCAGAGGACTGAAACAAAATTAGAAAACAAACTCATGGAATACTCTGAGACTTAAGGAACAAATATAAAGGAACGAGAACTGGGAGAGAACAGGTAATGTGTGCCGGAGAGATCCAGAAGAGCCAATATACTTATAGGAGGTGTTGGGGGGGAGGGGGGGATTCAGAGGGAAACTGAAGAAAATCTCCTTGGGTGGAAGAAGACTGCAGCGCTGCCGTGGAAGGAAATGGTCCAGTTCAATGCAGGATTGGAGGCAAATGTCGCCGCCAGGAGAGGGGAGGAGCAAGGCCGTGCAGCCCACAGTCGGAACAGCCTGGGATCAGGCCGAGGCGCTAGGCTTCCTGGCCTCCCGCAGAACCCCTGCGAGCAGAGCCCACGGCCGGGATTGCTGATGGCGCTGCACGCACCAGCGCTTTTAGTCATGATGCTTATTCTGCTTTTTAAGTAAAATTTAAGGAGAGCACAGGCATTGTATTTCTTCTCAGTAGAACATCCCCCAGATTCAAATTCAACAGATATAATTTTTTTAAAACTAGTCTCCTTAGCAGCCTTGCCTCTGTACCCCTATCTTTCGACAGAGGCAAGAAATATTTGTAGCTTCTTCTGTATAACTTTTATTTTATGCATTTCCCAGCACATACATATACATCTCTCTCTCTCTTTTTAATGTAAATGGAAGCATATCTTAGACCCCTTATGCACCTCATTTCAAATTTTTTACTTAGGGTATTTTAGAGATCTTTCCATGTGAGGAAAGAAACATCTTCCTTGTTCTTTTTTACGGAAGTGTCCCACTGGCTAGCCATCTTCTGATGGCTTTAACCAGTCTCCTGTGGACGTACCTTCAGATGGCCTATGAATTTTGGGTTCTGAGGTTTTTATGACCCATGAAGATGACAGAAGTTGAAAAGTTCCAGCAGTTTTCCCAGAGGAAGTTTCTGACCTAAGAAATCTCTACCTGACCAAACTGCTGATTCCCAATAAAGCAACAGAAAGACATTTTCTTTAGACCTGCAAAGTCTCAGAAATGATACTTCTTTTTGAGAACAAAGTTACTCAGGGGAGCACTCCAGCAAGAGGGAAAAAAAGAAGTTCAAATGAAAAACTCCGGTCCGGGAAAGAACGGTGTAGGATAAACAGCAGACAGCAGTGACTGAAAACAAAACCCTCTGGATTATAGGTGTGATTATACAGTGAGATTAACGCAGTGGTGTAGCTCAGTGAAAATGTTAACAAAGGACCCCTCAAAAGGAAAGTGCATAATGCAAAACTAATGTTCCAGACGATTTCATCAAAACCCCTGAGATGCTTTGCTAAAGCACATTCTCAATAGAAAATGCTTCGTTCTTGGTTTTTATTCAATGAACACTCAACACACGGATGGTTCACGGCATTTTAGAAAGAATTGGCTTAACACCCCCACCCGTGGCTTCCTGGCGCATTTAAGATGAAGTCCTGAGATCTGACCTTGACCTTCCAGGCCTTTTCGCATCGGCCTGTCTCCCTGTTCTCCCGCTCCCCTGCGACCTGCGAACCTCCAGACAGGGACGGCCTCGGGTCTCTCCTTCGCGGGAGGCTCTCCCCGCCGTCCAGGGAGCAAGCGCAGTGCCTCTGGCGGGGGACTACCCCCAACCCCCCGCCCCCCGCCCGGTCGGTACTGGCTGTGGGATGGGCGCCCCCCTTCCTGCGCGCGGGGGCGGAGCCTGTTCAGTCCCCGCGGTGCCCACGGACGCTCGCTCCCTGCCTGGGGTCTCTGCCCCTCGGTTCCCTCCGACCCCGGGGCTCCAGGATAAGGCCCAACGAGGCTACGACGTACTTGTTGATCAAGCAAAGGAACGCTGCACACATACAGAGCTGACTTTTGTTTTTACAAATATTGGACCGTCCTCTATGTGCAATTTTTGTTCGTGCCTCCGAATATGTGTTTGGAACGTCTCTCCGCAGCGCCTCGGGGTCTCTATCCCTAATGAACCCCGAAAATACTATGTCCAGAAAAAAAAACGCGGAACGAAGGTTCCTGGGAAAGGACGATGGGGGTTAGAGGGATGCCCGCGGCTCTTGCTGGTCTGTTTGCCCATAATGCAAGCTCTGTTTTTGCCATGAGAGAACGGAGACGGGGGGTTTGGTCCATAGACGGAGGCAGCTGCAGAGTGGGCAGCTGGGGGTGGCCGCCCCGTGGCCAGGGACCCGCGCAGCGACGATTAAAGGCT
>NW_027528608.1:3557856-3580627 GCF_008692635.1 Crocuta crocuta
GGGGGGCAGGGCCCGCCGCCCGCCCGGCTTGCCTTCGCCCCCTGGCGGCCGGGCCTGTCCCCGCGCCCGCACGCCTTGACCCCTGGCGGTCAAGTCCCCAGTCCCATCACTCGGGGCTCCTTGAAGGCGATAATGCTTCCTTCCTGGCATCCCCACCCCGCCAAGTTCCCTGCAAGCCCTGCAGCCACGCCTCCCCTCACCCCTACACCTCCTGCTGAGCCCGCCTCACCCTAGCCATGTCCCCCATCCAGAGTCTCTGCATCTCCGCAGTGCCTGGCTGCAGAGCCGCAAACCCCTGATTTCCGTGTCGCGTATTCCCTCGCGTCCCTTCACTCTCCCACAACTCGACACCCCTACACCCGGGGCACACACCCCGACCCCAAGTAATATGGTGCCACCGGGGGGGGGGGCGGGCAGTGGTGATGGTGGTGGTGGTGGCGGCAGGGACCTTTTCTGGCTTGTTCCTTCTATCCCCCCTCCCTTTTAAAAGCATTGGTTTATTGAGATGTAATTCACATATCCTACAAGTCACCTGTATAAAGTGTGGGGTTTTAATGTATTCCCAGAGTTCTGCAACCAGAGCCACAATCACTGTAGAACATCTCATGGACGGAAGCCCCATACTCATTAGCAGGCAATGCCCACTTCGCCTCAAGCCATCCTCCCAACTCTAGGCAGTTACAGATTTACTCTTTGTCACTATAAAATTGCTTGTTCTAGAACTTTCATAGAAAGGGAATCAAACAACATGCGGTCTTTTTTGACTGGCTTTCCCCCCTTAGTATAATGTTTTTGAGGTTCATCCATGTGCAGCATTCATTTATTTAAAAGCACATATTATAGGGGCATCTGGGTGGCTCAGTCCAGAGAGTCTGACTCTTCATTTAGGCTCAGGTCATGATCCCAGGGTTGTGGGATCCAACCAGGCATCTAGCTCTGAGCTCAGTGTGGACCCTGCTTGGGATATTCTTTCTCTCTCTCTCTCTCCCTCTGCCCCTCTCCCTTGCTCTCTTTCTAAAATAAAAAAATAAATATAAGTAAATATATATGTGTATAATAAGTACATGATATATGTATCATAAATAGACTTTATTCTTTAGGGCAGTTTTAGGTTCAAAGCAAACCTGAGAAGATAAAAGATTTCTTGTGTATCCCTTCTCATTATCAACATGCCCCACCAAATGAAATATTTAAAACAATTAATGATCCTCAATGATACCCGAAGTCCACAGTTTACATTAGAGTTCACTCTGTGTCGTACACTGTATGGGTTTGGACAAATGTATAATGACATATACAGTCATTATGTACATTACATACATACAGAGTAGTCGCACTGTCCTAAAAATTCTCTGTGCTCAGCCTATTATCCCTCCAAACCTCCCAACCCCTGGCAACCACTGATCTCTTTACTGTCTTTATAGAGTTTGCCTTTTCCAGAATATTACATATTTGGATGCATGTTGTCTTTTCAGACTGGCTTCTTTCACTTAGCAATGTGAATTTAAGTTTTCTGATTTTTTTTTTCACAGCTTGCATGTCTTTTCGTGGCTTGGTAGCTTGTTTCTTTTTAACTCTGGATAATACTCCATTATTTGGATATACCATAGTTTATTTGTCCACTCACCTACAGAAGGACATCTTTACGTTTTGCAAGATTACTTCCAACGTTTGGCAGTCATGGATAAAGCTGTTGAAACATCTATGCGCAGGTTTTTGTGTGGACATAAATTTTTAAACTCCTTTGGATAAATAGCCAAGGAATATGATTGTTGGATAGTATGTTAAGAGTATGTTTAGTTTTATAAGACACTGTCAAACTGTCTTCAAAGGCAGCTGTACCATTTTGCATTCCCACCAGCAGTGAATGAGAGTTCCTGTTTCTCCACATCTTTGCCAAAATTGTTCCAGATTTTGGCCATTATAATATGTGTGTAGTGGTAACTTATTGTTGTTTTAAATTGCAAACCCCTGATGACATATGATGTGAAACATCTTTTCACATGCTTATTTGCCACCTGTATGTATATGTTTTTTGGTGAGGTGTCTGTTAAGGTCTTTGGCTCATTTTTAATTGGGTTCTTTATCTTCTTCTTAAGCTTTGGCAATTGCTGATGGTCATCCTTTCTTGGATGTGTCTTTTGTAAATGTTTTCTCCCACTCTATGGTTTGTCTTCTCATTCTCTTGACATTGTCTTTCACAGAGCAGAAGTTTCCAATTTTTATGAAATCCAGCTCACCAATTATTACTTTCATGGAATGTGCCGTTGGCATTGTACCTAAACATTGCCATACTCAAGATCACCTAGATCCTCTCCTTTGTTACTCTCTAAGAGATTATAAATTTGCATTTTGCATTTAGGTCTGTGATCCATTTTGCGTTTTTGTGAAGGATGTAAGGTAGATGTTTAGATTTATTTTTTTTTGGCATGTGGATGTCCATTTTTTCCAGCACCATTTGTGGAAATACTGTCATTTCTCCACTGCATTGACTGTTCCTTTATCAAAGAGCAGTTGACTTTATTTATGTGGGTCTATTTCTGGGCTCTCTATTCTGTTCCATCGATCTATTTCTCTGTTCTTTCACCAATACTACACTGCCTTGATTATTGTATCTTTAGATGTAAGTCTTGAAGTTGGGTAGCGTCAGTACTCTAACTTTGTTCTCCCAAATCTTTTGCCTCTTAACATAAACTGTATAATCATTTTGTTAATATCCATAAGATAACTTGCTGGGATTTTGACTGGGATTGCATTGAATCCACAGATCAAGTTGGGAAGAACTGACATCTTGACAATATTGAGCCTTCCTATCCATGAACATGGAATATATCTCCATTTATTTGATTTTGCTCATCAGAGTTTTGTAGTTTTCCCCATAGAGCTCTTGTGCATATTTTGTTAGATAGGTACCTAAATATTTATTTTGGGGGGTGCTAATGTAAATAATATTATACCTTAAATTTAAAATTCCACTTGTCCATTTCTGTTATAACAAAAAGTGATTGATTTTTGTATGTATATATTTTTTATTTTTGTATTGTATATTCACCTCATATCCTGCAATCTTGCTAAAACTGCTATTAGTTCTAGGGGTTTTTGTTGATTCTTTTGGATTTTTTACATAGGTGATAATATCATCCGTGCATTAAGACAGTTTTATTTCTTCCTTCCCAATCTAATATTTCTTATTTCCTTTTCTTGTCTATTGAATGAGCTGGAATTGCATTACAATGTTAAAAATAAGTGGTGAGAGAAGTCTTTGCCTTGTACCGGATCTTAGCAGATACACTGAGTTTATTACCATAAGTATGATGTTAACTGTAGGGGTTTTTTTTGTTTTGTTTTGTTTAAATGTTTTATTTATTTTTAAGAGAGAAAGCATGATCAGGGGAGGGCAGAGAAAGAGGGAGGACAGAGGATCTGAAGTGCGCTCTGTGCTGACAGCAGTGAGACTGATGTGGGGATTGAACTCATGAACTGTGAGATCATGACCTGACCCAAAGTCGGACACTCAACCGACTGAGCCACACAGGTCCCCCACCTATTGTAGATAGTGTTTGGCAAGCTGAGAAGTTCCCCTCTATTTCTAATTTGCTGAGAGTTTTTAATCATTTTTAATGTTTTATTTATTTCTGAGAGAGAGAAAGGGAGAGACAGAGAGAGAGAGAGAGAGACAGCATGAGCAGGGGAGGGTCAGAAAGAGAGAGAGGAAGATACAGAATCTGAAACAGTCTCCAGGCTCTGAGCTGGCTGTTAGCACAGAGCCCAATGCGGGGCTCGAACCCACGAACCGTGAGATCATGACCTGAGCCGAAGTCAGATGCTTAACTGACTGAGCCACCCAGGCGCCCTGAGGGTTTTTAAAATCATAAATGGCTATTGGATTTTGTCAAATACTTTTTCTGTGCCTATTGATATAATCATGTGATTTTTCTTTTTTAGCTTATTGATATGATGAGCTACATTAATTGATTTTTGAATATTGAAGTAGTCTTGCAGACCTGGGATAAATCCCACTTGGTTATGATGTATAATTCTTTCTATACATTGTTGGATTTTATTTGCTAATATTTGTTGAGGATTTTTGCATCTATGTCCATGAGACATCCTGGTCGTTAGTTTTCTTATAATGTTATTATCTGGTTGTGGTATTAGGGTAAGACTAGCCTCACAGAATGAGTTAGGAAGTATTCCCTCTGCTCCTATCCTCTGAAAGAGATTATAAAGAATTGGTATAATTTTTTCCCTTAAAGGTTTGGTAGAGTTCACCAGTGAACTCATTTGGGCCTGCAGCTTTCTGTTTTGGAAGGTAATTAGTTACTATTTCAATTTTTTATTAGATAAAAATCTGCTCAAACTATTTCTTCTTGTGTGACTTTTGGCAAAGTGTATCTTTCAAGGAATTTTATTTCAAATTTGAATTTAGTCCATTTCATTTCATGTGGTTAAATCTGTAGAAATAGAGTTTTTCATAGTATTCCTTGATTATGTTTTTAACACACATGGGATCTAGCTTTTATTTCTGATATTCATATTGTGTTATCTCTTTTTATCTTGGTCGGCCTGGCTAGAGGCTTATCAAGTTTATTGATCCTTTTTAAAGAACAGTTTTTGGGTTCATTGATTTTTATCAATTTCCTGCCTTTGATTTCATTGATTTATTGCTCTCATTCTTATTGTTTTTTTTTTCTTCTGCTTACTTTGGATTTAATTTGCTCTTCTTTTTCTATTTTCCTAAGATGGAGGTTTAGATGATTGATTTTAGATCTTTCTTCTTTTTTAATATATGCATTCAATGTTATAAATATCCCTCCAAGCTCTTCTTTCACTGCATCCTACAAATTTTGATAAATCATGTTTTAATTTTGTTTAGTTTAAAATATTAAAAACCTCTCTTGAGGTTTATTCTTTGACCTGTGTGTTATTTAGAAGTGTGTTGCTTAGTCTCCATGTATTTTGGTATTTTCAATCATCTTTCTGTTATTGATTTCTAATTTAATTCCATTGTGTTCTGAGAGCAGACGTTGTATGATTTCTGAGTTTTTCAAATTTGTTAAAATGTGTTTTATGGCCTAGACTATCTTGGTGAATGTTTCTTATGAATTTGAGAGGAATGTTTATTCTGCTATTGTCAAATGAAGTCATCTGTAGATCTCCATTATATCCAGCTGACTGATGGTTGTGCTGAGTTCCATTATGTCCTTGTTAATTTTCTGCCGGTTGGATCTATTCCTTTCTCGGAGTGGGTGTAGAAGTCCCCAACTATGAAAGTGGACTCAGCTGTTTCTCTTTGCAGTTTTAATAGCTTTTGCCTCAATAGTTTGGTGCTCTAGTGTTAGGTACATATATGTTAAGGATTACTGTATCTTGGAGAATTGGCCCTTTGTCATTACACAATGCCTCTTTTTATCCCTGATAACTTTTCCTCACCATGAAGTCTGCTCCATCTGAAAGTAATGTAGCTACTTTTGCTCTCTGTTGATTAGTATTAGTATGGTCTATTTTCCTCCGTCCATTTACTTTTAATCTACATTAGTCTGTATGTCTGAAGTGGGTTTCTTGTAGACTGCGTATTGTTGGGCCCTGTTTTTTCATCCACTCTGACAATCTCTGTCTTTTAATTGGTATATTTAGACCACTCAAAGTGATTATTGATGTACTTGGATTAATATCTACAATATTTGTTATTGTTTTCTATTTATTGCCCCTATTTTTTGTTCATATTTTTGTCTTCCACTCTTCTACCTTTTGTGTGTATTTAAAGATTTTATTTTTAATTAATCTCTACACCCAACATGGAGCTCAAACTCACAACCCCAAGATTAAGAGTCACATGCTCTACTGACTGAGCCAGCCAGGTACCTTTTGTGGTTTTAATTGAGCATTCCATGTGATTCCATTTTCTCTCCTTTCTTAGCATATCAGGTGTATCGTGTTTTGTTGTTGTTGTTTTTGCTTTTCTTAGTGGTTCCCCAAGAATTTGCAATATACATTTACAGTTAATCCACTATACCACTATGCCACTTCATGGGTACTGTCAGTAACTTAAAAATAACAAAATATTTCTAATTCCTCCCTTATGTCCATTGTATCACTGCTGTCATTCATTATATGTACTATATAATATATAATGTTATATATAATTGTAGTTATATGTTAATTATATAATATATATTATTGCTATTATAATAATATATATTATATATAAGGTATTCTTTATAATACATTCTAGCTATTATTATTTTGAACAAACTGGTATCTGTTAGACCAATTAAGAATAAGAACAAGGATTTTATTTTACCTTCACTTATTCTTTCTTCGGTGCTCTCCTTGCTTTATGTAGATCAGAGTTTCTGACTTATATCAGTTTCCTTCTCTCTAAAGAAATTTTAACATTTCAGAGCACCTGGCTGGCCCAGTTGTTGAGTGTCTGACTTCGGCTCAGATCATGATCTCATGGCTTGTGAGTTTGAGCCTGGCATCAGGCTCTGTGCTGACAGCTTGGAGCCTGAAGTCTGCTTCAGATTCTGTATCTGTCTTTCTCTTTGCCCCTCCCCTGATCACACACTTTCTCTCTCTCAAATATAAATAAACATTAAAAAATTTGGGAAAAAAAGAACTGTTAACATTTCTTGCAAGGCAGGTCTATTGGCAACAAGTTTCCTCAATTTTTGTTTGTCTGAGAAAGTATTTGTCCTTCACTTTTGAAGGATAATTTTGCAGGATACAAATTTCTAGGTGGGTGGGTTTTTCCCTCCTAATACTTGCAATATTTTGCTTTAGTCTCTTCTTGCTCACATGGTTTCTAAGAAGTTGGATGTTAATTCTTTGCTCCTTTACAGGCAAGGCATTGGTTTTCCACTAGCTTCTTTCGGGATTTTCCTTTTATCTTTAACTTTCTGTAGCTTTAAAACGAGGAGACGCCTGGGTGGCTCAGTTGGTTAAGCATCTGACTTCAGCTCAGGTCATGATCTCGCAATTTGTGATTTTGAGCCCTGTGTTGGGCTCTGTGCTGACAGCTCGGAGCCTGGAGCCTGTTTCGGATTCTGTGTCTCCATCATTCTCTGCCCTTCTCTCTCAAAAATAAATAAACATTTAAAAAATTGTTTAATAAAATGATATGCCTACATGTAGATTCATTTTATTATTATTATTATTTTGCATTTATCCTGTTTGGTGTTCTTGGAGTTTACCGGATCTGAATCTGTGGTTTGGCATCTGAAATTAATTTTGGGGAAATTCTCAATCATTACTGTTTCAAACATTTCTCTTCCTTTCTTCTCCTCCTGGTATTTTCATTATGCCTATATTACAGCTTTTCAGTTGCCCAACAGTTTCTTGATATTCTGTTCTGTTTCCTTAAGTCTGTTTTTTCCTGTTTGCTTTTCAGATTTGGAGGTTTCTACTGATATATCCTCAAGCTCAGAGATTCTTTCCTCAGCCATGTCTAGTCTAATAATGAACACATCAAAGATATTCTTCATCTGTTACAGTGTTTTTGATCTGCAGCATTTCCTTTTGGTTGTTTCTTTGAATTTCCATCTCTCTGCTTACACTGCATACCGTCTGCTACGTTCATTAGAGCCTGGAGCACATGAACCACAGGTGTTTTAAATTCCCAGTCTGGTAACATCCTCCCCATATCTGGGTCTGGTGGTGGTGTTAGGCTTGTGCTGTCTCCTCAAGCTGTGTTTGCTGCCTTATAGGACTGTAATTTTTTTTTCTTGATCGCCAGACATGATGTGCTGGGTAAAAGGAACAGCTGAAAAGAAGTCCTTAGTGGTGTGCTGCTAAGGGGGAGGGGCGGGGGCAGGGGGAGGGGTCTACAGTCTTACGACTAGGTCTCAGTCTTGTGCACCTGTGCTCACTTTGAACTTCGCATCTGCTGCTCAGTCTGAACCCCTCCCTGCCCTCCACCCTTAGGGAGGTAGGGTTGGATGGCTAGAGGGGCCCGGAGCTGGGCCTTTGCCTTCTCCCGTGTGGGAGACTAGAGCCGGCCGGGGTTGGGGATGTCCCTTCCTCCATGTCAGTGTGGCTCTGATAAAATCCCAGCAGGTTAGGGTCTGGTTAAGTAGTTTCTCCAGACAAGCAGAGATTCTTGGGAAGGACAAACGCTGTGGAATATTTTACACTGATTCCTTTCCTCTCCTCCCCCGGCCAGAAGCACAAGGTGATGTCTCTCTCTGATGTTCACCATGAGGACCAGGTGCTACTGGAGACATTGTCTAACATAAACACAAGGGCTCCTCATGACTGGGTCCCCCTGGGGTTTTTAACTCTCAGAGTTGTCCACATGGAGTCTCCGGCCACTTGTCAGTTGTAGGTCAGGTTTCCCTGTCCTGGGACTGATTTCCCTGGAGGTTGCTGCTCTGGGATTTCCACTCCGTAACTTGGGATTCTTTGTATTTGCCTGTCTCCCCAGTTTGGGGAGCAGCAGTCTGCTTTGTGGCCTCACTTGTCAGAGGAATCTAGGGAGAGTTGTTGATTTTTGCTTTGGTTTTAATTTGCTTGGGTTTTGTCATGAGGATGGAGTGGTGGCTTCCAAGCTTCTTAAAGGGCAGACCAGAAATAAGAAGTCCTTCATTCCTTTTGTATTGCCTGGTAATATTTCATTCTGTGAATATGCCTCATTTTATCTGTTCATTCATCAGTGGATGGATATTTGAATTGTTTCCATTTTTTTATTATGAATGATACTGCTGTGAGTACTCATGTTCAAGTATTTGTGTGGACATATGTTTTCTTTCTTTTCTTTTTTTTTTAACATTTATTTATATTTGAGAGAGAGAGAGACAGAGTGCAAGTGGAGGAGGGGCAGAGAGAGAGGGAAACACAGAACCTGAAGCAGGGTCCAGTCTTCAAGCTGTCAGCACAGAGCTCGATGCAGGAGTCGAACTCATGGGCCACGAGATCATGACCTGAGCCAAAATCAAGGGTCAGACGCCTAACCTACTGAGCCCCTCGGGCGTCCCAATGCATATGTTTTAACTTTTTGAAGAGTTACTGAACTATATTCCAAAGAGGCTGCACCATTATACATCCCAACCAGCCATGTATGAGAGTTCCAATTTCTCCACATTCCTGCCAACACTTGTTACCACCTGGTTTTTTGATTAAAGACATCCTAGTGGGTGTGAGGTGGTATCTGAACATGGTTTTGATTTATATTTTCCTGACGGCTAATGATGTCAAGCACATTCTCCTGTACTGGAGCTCACTGATATATCTTCTTTGGAGAAATGCCTATTCGGATCTTCTGCCTATTTTTAAATATGGTTGTTTGTGTTTTTATTGTTGAGTTCTAAGGGTTCTTTATGTATTCTAGATACAAGTTCCTTATGTGCTATATGATTTGCAAAACTTTTCTTCCGTTGCATGGGTTGGTGCAATCAACCTTCCTGATGGTGTCCTCTGAAGTGCAAGAGTTTCTGATGTTGAGAACGCCCACTCTTCCTTGTCATTGTTCTGCTCCTGTGCTTGTGGTGGTGTAGTTAAGGAACCACTGCCTAATGCAAGTCCAGAAGATTTGCAGCTATGTTTTCTTCTAAGAGGCTTGTAGGTTTTGTTCTCCCTTTTAGAACTTTGATCCATTTTGAGTTAATTTCTATATATGGCATGAGGCAATGGTCCAACTTCGTTCTTTTTTTTTTTTAATTTTTAATGTTTTACTTATTTCTAGGAGAGAGAGAGAGAGACAGCGTGAGCAGGGGAGGGTCAGAGAGAGAGGGAGTCACAGACTGAAACAGGCTCCAGGCTCTGAGCTGGCAGTCAGCACAGAGCCTGACGCGGGGCTCGAACCCACGAACCGCGAGATCATGACCCAAGCGAAAGTCGGACGCCTAACCGACTAAGCCACCCAGGCGCCCCTAATCTCTCCATTTTTAATTATTTGGTATTCTTGTTGAAGAAGCAATTGACCTAATATATCAGCGTTTATTTCTGGATCCTCACTTCAGTTCCATCGACTTATATCTTGTTTTTATGCCAGTTCTACAGTGTCTTGATAATGGTCACTTTGTGAGTACTCAGCTTTATTCTTAATCAGGATTATGTAGGCTATTTTGCTTTCCTTGAGTTTCCATGTAAGTTTGAGGGTCAGCTTGTCAATTTTGGAAAAGAAGTCAGCTGGGATTTTGATGGGATAGTGCTGAATCTGTAGATCATTTTGAATTTTTAAAAAATATTTTATTTATTTCTGAGAGAGAGACAGCATGAGCAGGGGAGGGTCAGAGAGAGAGGGAGACACAGAATCTGAAGCAGGCTCCAGGATCTGAGCTGTTAGCACAGAGCCCAACACGGGGCTTGAACCCTCGAACCGTGAGATCATGACCTGAGCCAAAGTCGGACGCCTAACCTACTGAGCCACCCAGGTGCCCCTGAATCTGTAGATCATTTTGAAAGATACTTTCATCCCAAAAATAATAAGCTAATCCATGAATATGGGATGATTTTCCATGTATTTGGGTCTGCTATGATTTCTTTCAACAATGTTTTATGATTTCAAAGGATAAGTTTTACACTTTTTTGTTAAATTTATTTCTATTTTGATGCCTTTATAAATGGATTTTTTCCTACAGTATGGAGGTTCCTCAAAAAATTAAAAATAGAACTACCCTATGACCTAGCAATTACACTACTAGGAATTTATCCAAAGGATATTAAAATGCTGATTTGAAGGGGAACATGCACCCCAATGTTTATAGCAGTGCTATCAACAATAGCCAAATTATGGGAAGAGCCCAAATGTCCATCGACTGATGAATAGATAAAGAAAATGTGGTATCATGGAGTATTACTTGGTGATGAAAAAGAATGAAATCTTGCCATTTGCAACAATGTGGATGGAACTGGAGGGTATTATGCTAAGTGAAATAAGTCAGTCAGAGAAAGACAACTATCATATAATTTCACTCATGTGGAATTTGAGAAACTCGACACATGAACATGGGGAAGGGAAGGAAAAATAAGACAAAAACAGAGAGGGAGGCAAACCATAAGAAACTCTNCCACTGAGCACTGGATTCTATTCCTAAAGCCAAGACTACCCTGTATGTTAACTGACTTGAACATAATTTTAAAAAAAATTTTCTTTTCAATGTTTTATTTATTTCTAGGAGAGAGAGAGAGAGAGAGACAGCATGAGCAGGGGAGGATCAGAGAGAGAGGGAGACACAGAATCTGAAACNATTTGTAACTTGCTGAGCTCATTCAATCCATCCTTTTTTCAGATCCCATATCAAATCATGAAGGGACACGGGCACATTGTGAGTTCCTGTAACTTCTGTGTGGATGACACAAGGCTCCTCAGTGGCTCCTATGACTGCACTGTGAAGCTGTGGGTAGGTGGCCCGGTGTTAGGTGGGGATGAAAACATCCTGTTAGCTTATGCCATATCATGTGGAGAGATCGCCAATACTGAGTTCCCATACACTCAAGGACCCCAAAGATTTGGAAAGAACTTTCTGAGCAAAATGCAAGAAAAAGAAACGAAGTGAGGGTTCCACCCTAGAGTCAAGCCAGTGGAGAGAGAGGAGTTTAATGCAGTCAGCCTGTTGATTAGGAAGCAGGAGGAGGAGGGGGGTAGGGACCAGATAGGGACCTTACGCTGGAACTCTCACCTACCATGGGGCAGTTCTAGCTGTGCCTGGGGCTCACCTGAGATCTCTGAGCTGGGACATCTTGTTGGGTCTCCGTCGCATTTGGAAAATTCACTTCCATCCATAGAGATGGTATGGCTGGGCCGAGGTGGCAAAGAGGACAGAAAAGTGACCAGGCCTGGGACCTGTCCATGAGCGGTGGTTGGGAGGGGCAGGTCTGAGCACCGATCAGTGCCCCGAAGGCGCAGGAAGCAGGGCCATGATGGTCATATGAGGTTGCCGAGACGTGGCACCCAGAACTCTTCCAAAGCCCCTGGGCAGAGCCAGCAGACCCTGGAAGGCCCGTCTGGGGACATCGCTGGTCAGTCAGGAGGGGCTGACGAGGGAGCAGGAATGGGGGATGGCAATGGCCATCAGGAGCCAGGCCACAGATGACTGTGTGGCTGGGGCTTGGCCCGCGAGGGAGAACAGTCCATTCTGAGTTTTGCCATCTCCTCTGGCTCCAGGGGCGGTAGGGGACAGAAAGGAGTCTGGGCTGGTTCCCAGGTTCTGGTTTGGGTAAGCAGAGGGAGGATGGCTCCTCACCCTCCAGATGACCCCAGAGGTCATCTGCTGTGCAGTCAGTGGGTACCAAGGCCAGGCAGATTAGGCAGGAGGGTTTGGGGATTGTCCAAGAGGTTCAGCTGTGTGACCCTGGGTGGTTACATTACCTCCTGAGTCTCCTTGAAACTTTCCAGGTCAAGCTGCATGCTGGGGCTACCCTGGGGCCTGCCTGGCCAATCCCTGGCCCCAACGGACACATCCAATCCTCACCTCTACTCTGGCCCTTAGAAAATCCACTCCCCCAGCCCCACAATCTCCTTCTGGGAAAACTGGTTCCTCTGAGAGCCTGAAACTCTTTCCCAACACTCTGCGGTGACTGAGACGCCAGGGGCGAGGGGGCTCTGCTGGTCCAGATCACCCAGGGGAGGGAGAGGGCAGTTTTCCAGGTGTACATCCTGCTTGGCCCGCTTCAAATCTTCCCCCACATTATTCTCGCCTTCTGAACCCGTGGAGGGACTCACAGCAGTTTCTGTCTGTCTGGGCCAACAGGCTCTTGTCTCCGAAAGGCGAAATATACCTGTTTCTCTTGTCCCAAGATTCAAGACCATCCACGGAGACATCTCTGGTCCCCACAATGGCCTGGCCGCCTAGTCCATGCCACCGTATCTGGGATGCAGTCCCTTCGGCCTGTCCAGGTGTCCCCATACCAGCCTCGCTCATGGCCTTGCCGGTTTCCCCCACCTTCTCCAGGTCACTGCCCTCCTTCCTCTCTTCCCCCCGCAGTTGCCAGTTGTCTGTCTTGGCTGCCCCATTGACACCTCCTCCAGGAAGCCCTCTTTCTTCCTACTGGTTCTCTTTTCCCCATCTTTGCCCTTTGGCTGCCTTCTCCTGTGACTCTTCCTGCCCTTGTACAGCTGACATTCCCGAATCCTCTCCCTTCGCAGTATCTTGGCCTTGCTTCTCCCTTCTCTTCCCACTCCCGTCGCCTCCCATCTCCCGTCCCTCCTCTCGGCCCCGCCCGGAACCCAGGCATCTGATTTAATCTTTTGGAAGCCCCCTTCACCCTCACGTGGACCATTGTGAATACTTGGAAAGTCCACGCCTGTACGAAGAAGCCAGGAAAAAAATCATTCTCAATCCTGCCCCCAACATCCCTCTAGTGTGTCGGCACGCCTCTGTCTAGTCATTAAGAGATCACAGCTTTGGTGGGTTTTCTCACTGTACAAAGAAGAAGCAGGAGTCACCATTTCACAACCCTGGAGTTAACTGCTGTGAAAATGTTGGAGGAGTCTATGTCCATTTTTTTCTTATTCACACACATATATGCATGTTAACGAAATTGAGGCCATTGAGAAATGCCATTTACATAACCATAGTAAACTTGGGCTACGGATATTGTCACATTTGCCTTGTTTTTATAACTTTTTATTGGTGCCCATTCTTTCCCATTCGTTTAAAGCCTGACCAGTATCCTCGCCTTGACTTATCTGAGCCCACAGAGGGGTTCCTGCTTCCAAATGCCAGGTGAAGAGGGAGCTTTCAATTATTTCTTCCCCATGCCCTTGACCAAAGGCCCATTTATTTCAAGAAGCATTCAATACACAACAGAGACATTTCCACAGTCTTCGGAATTCACTAACAAAATCTGGCCTGTTTGCCATAGATCTCTTGCCAAAGGACTCACTTCACATTTTCTAAGAGGTGTACACATTTTCCAGGAGCATTATCTGCCTACAGTTGCTGTTCCTCCTCTTGGCCAAAAGGTGTCGCTGTTGAATGCTGCAGTTGCGCATGGACCCCACGGACATTGGTTCTTTGCAGCGCTGCCCTTAGCTGACCTGGGGCGCTGTGCAGACGGCAGTCCCAGGCGGCATGGTGATCATTTTCTTAGTTCTGCGTTTGTGCCAGAACAACGCAGCAGCCAGGGAGGCTGCAGCCTGGATGTGTCCTGTCCTGGTGTGTTCCTCTCTGGATTCCCCGGGGTCTCTTCCTGCCTCTGATTAGGGCCTGCTGGGTTACCCAGACACAAGTCCACTGTTCTCAGTCTTATGGAACGGGGGCTGAGGGTCTGGGTCTGTGCAGAAGAGAGTTCACATAGCAAGTCTGGGACTGCGGGCGAGGCTGGCCTTGACCGGCATCTGGGAGCTGTACTGGTCAGTGGTATCCAAGGATCGTGAAACTTCCCCTGAGTGTCAAAGGGGGCTCACTGTACCCATAAACCACTGTCGGTGCAAGCTGTGTGGTTTATGCTGAGCACCTGCCTTCTGTCTGGAATCTGGATTTCGGAGTATGCTAGAGAATCCCCCAAAACCCTGGGCCCCAAGGCTCAGGCACACCTCCCGATGGACAATACATCACACGTGTTGTTACAACTGGTCGCTGGAGGAATTGAGCACGTCCTGTGTGACCCACAGCAGCTTGTGTCTGGTTCTCTCTGCACTTCAGCCCATGCCTCTGTCCCTTTGCTGATTTTGCGTTGTGTCCTTTGCTGCAATCTTAGCTGTGGGCATGACTATTTGTGGAGTCCTGTGAATCCTGGAGGATCATCGGACCTGGGAGTGGCCTTGGGGACCCCCTGACACAGGGTCCTTTTCCCCCACCCCCAGCCCCAGCACGACTTGGGTTCTTAATGCAACATGGTCTCTGCCTATTGGGAAGTATTGTCACTGACCTGCCCTGGTCGACCTGAAGCTCCTGAACCGGGCATCATATTTTCACCTAGTAACTCAAGGCCTTTCTAGGAATTCATTTTCTTACCAGTAACATGTTTTTCAAGGGGACTTTCCACCCCTGCCTATTCTGAAAAGCTCCTGGCACATTTCTTGCTGAAAATATTTCATCTCTGCCACAACGGGCACTCTTCACTTTGGCACCCTGTTTTAATCCTCTAGTATTATTTAGTTTTTACCCGACTTTGTTCTTGTCATATTCTCTAGTTATTTTTTTAATGTTTATTTATCTATTTATTTTTTATAGTTTATTTTTACTTTTGAGATAGAGACAGAGCATGAGCGGGGGAGGGGCAGAGAGAGAGAGAGAGGGAGACACAGAACCTGAAGCAGGCTCCAGGCTCTGAGCTGCCAGCACAGAGCCCGATGCAGGACTCGAACCCACAAACCGTGAGATCGTGACCTGAGCTGAAGTCGGATGCTTAACTGACTGAGCCACCCAGTTGCCCCAATGTTTATTTATTTTTGAGAGACAGAGAGACAGAGCATGAGCAGGGGAGAGGCAGAGAAGGAGGGAGACACAGAATCTGAAACAGGCTCCAGGCTCTGAGCTGTCAGCACAGAGCCCGACACGGGGCTCGAACTCATGAACCATGAGATCATGACCTGAGCTGAAGTTGGACACTCAGCCAACTGAGCCACCCAGGCGCCCCTGTTCTCTAGTTATTAACCATCAGCATCTAACAGTTGCTGGTACCCCACTGCTGGTGTGCCAGGATTTGTTTCAGCCGCTCCCTGGAGGTCACAGTGACCGGTGCCTGTGTGTTTAGCCTCCCCCCTCACACATATGACGATCCTCTTCACACATAAATCTTTGCAACCACAGTTCCGACTGGAAGAATTGCTGGGTCAAAGGGTGTGAACTTTGAAAAGTTCTTTAAAGGTCTTGTGGATTCTGCAAAGCCTCTTTGGCCGGTCACGATGGGGGACATTGTCTACAGCTCTGTCCCCACAGTGGCCGGTTGCTGTCTGGCACCTGTGCCGCTAAAGGGGAGTTTTCCAGGGATGCCGCGGGTGGTGGGGTGTCCTTGCTGCTCTGGGGAAGAGACTGGAAAGGCTTTTGCCCTCTTGAGTGGGATGAGGGCACAGGACCACGGGTTCTCCTACTTGGCTGTTCATACAAGCTCGGGGCTGCCACTGAGCTCAGTTCACGACTTGCACCAACAGCTCAGTGACCTGTCTCTCTCTCTCTCTCTCCTGTTGATTTGAGGATGCTGTGGATGGCTCAGTTATTCGGGACTTTGAGCCCAGGCCCAGTGCTCCTGTTTCAGAGTGCAGCGTGACGGCTGACAGCAAAAGGTGACCTTTCCCTCATCTTGCACAGGTCAGGAGGAGTGAGGAGGCAGGCTAGGGACGGCTTTCTGTTTGATGGGCAAATACACTCCTGTTCTCCCATATGTGTGCCCACGGTTTCCACATTTCGCTGTGAGAGTCAAGGGGATGTGACAACTCTTTGCAAATTTAAAGTGCTAAAATGACAAGCATAATGTGGCTAAGACAAGGGGTGCCTGGGTGGCTTAGTAGGTTAAGCATCCGACTTTCGCTTAGGTCATGATCTCACGGTTCGTGGGTTCGAGCCCCTCGTCGGGCTCTGCGATGACTGCCAGCTCAGAGCCTGGAGCCTGTTTCAGAGTCTGTGTCTCCCTCTCTCTCTGACCCTCCCCTGCTCACGCTGTCTCTCTCTCTCCTAGAAAGAAAATAATAATAATAATAATAATAATAATAATAATAATAATAATAATGTGGCTAAGACAAAGCCAGTCCGTTTTCTTCAGAGTTGCTTCTCCATAGTCACACCTGTGGGCTACGGAAGCTGCCAGGGGCCGCTGGCGATTCAGCCCCAGGTGGCATCTCACAGGGGAAATGGAGGCAGCCACATGCCCACTGGAGCCTCTGGGAGGCATTTGCTCAAGCCCCTCTTGAGCATGTGAAATGGGCCTTTATTATTATTTTTATTTTTTTATTAAAAAATGCTTTTAAACATTTATTTATTTTTGAGAGACAGAGCATGAGTGGAGGAGGGGCAGAGAGAGAGGGAGACACAGAATTTGTTAACAGGCTCCAGGCTGTCAGCACAGAGCCTGACCCAGGGCTCGAACTCATGAACCACGAGATCATGACCTGAGCTGAAGTCAGATGCTTAACCACCTGAGCCACCCAGGCACCCTGAATTGGGCCTTTAAAACAAGGGGCTTTGCTTTAAAATAGATTTACATTTAACCAAAATATTTTTTTTTTGTGTTTGAGACAGAGAGAAAGCACAAGCTGGGGAGGGGCAGAGAGAGAGAGGCAGGCAGGAACCAAAGCAGGTTTCATACGGATAGCAGAGAGCCGGATGTGGGGCTCGACCTCATGAGCTGTGAGATCATGAACTGAGCCACCCAGGTGCCCCTGGATTTACTTTTATCGAGCAGTTACAAAGCTAGTAAAAACTAGTATGGGAACTTACGTGATTTGGGGCACATGATTACCACAGAAGCACGCAATGGAAGAAAGGTACATGCATATTGTTATGTACACAGGTACATTTAGGTTATTTTTACTAAGTGCACGAGACAACATTTCAGAACAAAGTGAGCTGTCAGTGTTTTCCTGTAAAAAGACGTGAGCAGAGATGGGAACAGTTGGTCCGCATGAGCCATAGGTATCCCCTCAGGAGAAGACAGTCATTCACAGAAGAGAAGAAACGGTCCCTTTAATGCCCTAAATATGAAAGAACATATCTGGGTGGCCGGGGATTCGGGAAGGCTGTGCAGTAATGCCTTGGTGTTAGGTTCTGAATGTTTTCAGTGAGGCTCACGGAGGGGCCGGGAACGTCTTGAGAAAGATTCGAGTATTACTTGCATTCTTAGTCCTAAGTTACAGAATTTTCCTATGAAGAATTTTCCAGATTTTTTTTTTTCAAAGAACCCATAGCCATAACTGTCCGGGTCATTTTCTTGGCAGAGTTATTGCAGCATCCTATGACAAAACAGTGAGGGCTTGGGACCTCGAGACAGGCAGGCTGCTGGTGAGTGTGCCCCCCCCCCGCCCCCGCCAGTGTGGCCGCAAGCATGAGTCTTGACTGGGCTCTGGGGGGCCTTGGGTTGGGCCTGGGGTGGGAAGGGAAACCAGTCTTCCAGAAAAGGAGAATTGTCTCAGGGACACCGAATGATGGAGGGTGGGTACCGGGGAAGGAAAGCCTCTTGGGGCAGGCCGAAGAGGGCTTTTGCCGGAAGGATGGGAGGGGCTTGGATACCCAGAAGAAGCAAGGGTAGGAGTCGGGGAGAAAGGGCCATCGCATTCCAGGCTAAGGGAACTGCACAGGCAGAGACCCTCCTCTGTGGGGTGTTGGGATTCGATGGGGCGGGCAGTAGAGTTCAGGCCACGGGACAAAGGCCACATGGCTAAAGCATGAGTGTCCTGGAGAGGGTCGTCTCCCCATCTTGGAGGGGCCACCATCCATCCATCCACCCATCCATCCATCCATCCATCCAAACCAGTCTGAGACTCCTCCTCTCTCTGTCCGGTGCCCAGACAGCCCTGGCCCTGCCGAAGGGGCTCCCCAGGGAGCTCCTCAATCACGCATCCTTTGCTCCTCTTATCTTGGTGCAAAGATCAGTTTATTTCACTGTAAAAATCCCAGAGACGATAGTTAATATCTTGGCATCTCTTTTCCTATGTCTGCATACATTTCCACATGAACACAGACAAGTGTGTTCTGTTAACAACATGGCATGATTCTGTGCGTACTTCTGGATCTTGACTCTTCTTCCCCACTTAAAAACAGATGGGTAAGTAAGTACATGTGAGCGTCATCCCTCTTAACGGACACACGGATTCCATGGTATGGGTAAGTTAGGCTGTGTTTCACCATCCCCGGTTACAGGACTCCAGGGCGGTTTCACTTTACTCTCTCATGAACAATGTCACGACAAGGAGACTTTGCATATAATATTTGATACATATGATCCAATAGTTTTAAGGAAATGGAGCTGGATTTTATTGCTAATTTGATATCAAAACATAGAGTTTTAAAAATTGTCATCCTGGGGCGCCTGGGTGGCTCAGTCAGTTAAGCATCCAGCTTTGGCTCAGGTCATGATCTCGCATTTCATGGGTTCGAGCCCCGCGTTGGGCTCTGTGCTGACAGCCAGCTCAGAGCCTGAAGCCTGTTTCGGATTCTGTGTCTCCCTCTCTCTCTGACCCTCCCCTGCTCATTCTCTCTCTCTCTCTCTCTCTCTCTCTCTGTCTCAGAAATAAATAAAACATTTAAAATTTTTTAATAAAAAAATAAAAAATAAAAATTGTCATCTAGATATCTGTGCCAACTCATATCTGAGGTGCTGGAAGAGAGCTCACCCTCTTACATGTCAGATAACATGATTTTAAAAAAATTTTTTTTAGCCAATTTGGGTAGATGGAAAATGAGACGAATATTGATTACTCCTGACTTTGAGCATTTTTCCAAACATTTATGTCTTCTCTTGTAAGTTTCTAGCTCTTGTCTCTAGCCAGGTTTTCTATTTGAGATGCTTTTCTTTTTCTTCTTTAGACTTCTTTATGGTACTTTTATTTATTTTTGTTGCACAAGTGATCCATGCCACGTGGCAACTCTAGAGCCGAATCCATTTTCCATGACTACTTGACAAATTAGGCCAAAACTTAGCTTGACAGTCAGAAATCTAGAAGCTACTTAGCTGGGTGGTTCTGGTTCAAGTTTCTTATTTAAAAAAAATTTTTTTAAAGTTTATTTATTTTGAGAGACAGAGAGAGCAGAGGAAGGACAGAGAGAGAGAGAGAGAGAGAGAGAGAGAATCCCGGGCAGGCTCCATGCTATCAGCGCAGAGCCTGATGTGGAGCTTGAACTCACGAACTGTGAGATCATGACCTAAGCCAAAATCAAGAGTCAGACGCTTAACTGACTGAGCCACCCACACGCCCCTGGTTCAAGTTTCTTATGAGGTCACAGTTAAGATGTCATCTGGGGTTACTGTCATTTGAAGGCTTAACTGGGGCTGAAGGATCTCCTTCCAAGATGGCGCACTCACATGGCTTTTGGCAGGAGCCCTCAGTTTTTCTCCACTTGGGTGTCCCCATAGGGCTGCTCGAGTTTACTCCCTCAGAGTAAGTGATCCAAGAGAGAGCAAGGAGAAAGCCATGGTTTCTTTTAGGACTTAGTCACACGGGGTCACTTCTGCCATATTCAACTCATTAGAAGTGAGTCACCAAGTCCAGTCCATACTCAAGGGGTGGGAAATTAGGCTCCACCTTTTGGAGGGAGGACTGTCAAAGAATTTGTGGGCATCTTTTAAAACTGTCGCTATGGCAATACCATAATTCATAACATACAGAGAGATCCTCCTTTCCAAGAATATGGAGCAGCTCAGTGTCCCCTTTTGGGGTTTGGGGCCAGCCTGTCCCAAGGGGTTGTGAGATGCTCAAGAGGCTGGGCTGTAGTGTCTTGTCCATAGTGCGAGGCAGACGGCAGATACTCAATAAACACTTGTTTACCAAACGAAACAGGGGTAAAGCCGGCCCTTACTAGAACCTTGCTGCCAGTCCCACTAGGTACCCTCCCCATCCTTTTCCCTCTGTCCTGGACACAGCTTGATGAATTGCATTTACTAATTTAATTAGTTAAAACTAAACACACTTAAAAATTCAGTTCCTTATCTGCACTAGCCCATCACAAGTACTCAATGGCTACATGTGGCCAGAGACGAGTATATCTGATAGCGCCTGGATGGAACATTTCTGTCATCACAGAAAGTCCCACTGGACAACCGGGCTAGAGCAAATCAACCTTTTGATTGTTGCCCTATTCAGTGGAAGATCAATCATGAGACCTTCATAGCCTCCTGTAAGTGTTCTCCTGATGGCAAATACGTAGTCTCAGCCTTGGACTCGGAGCGCGGAATCTGTATAACAGATGCGGAAAATGCCACCACGGTGTCACACATCAAAAGTGAGTTTGCATGGGCTCCCTGCTCCGTTCTGTGATGGTAGCAGCTGCTTGTCACTTGACTGACAGTGACTTTTGACTGCCTTATTTGGTGAAGCTACAATGAGCCACATCATTACAGATAGACACTCATTGGTTGAAAACCAGCAGTTAAAACTAGGACTGGTTCTCATCAGTTAAGGCTTTTCCGATTAACCCCTTGTTTGTAATAAATGAAAAAGCATTCTGTTCCAATGTCGTGCAGACTTTTAAAGCCAGTCTTGTATTGAGTGGAGGCTCAGCCTTTATAATGTTTTCATACGTATTTTTTTTTTTAAATATAAAGATAAAAGGGGCACCTGGATGGTTCAGTCAATTGAGTGTCTGACTCTTGATTTCAGCTCAGGTCATGATCTCACGGTTCGTGGGATCAAGCCCCGCGTCTGGCATGGTGCTGACAGCACGACCCTGCTTGGGATTCTCTCCCCGCCCCTCTCTCTCTCTCCCTCTCCCCTGCACATGTGCTCTCTCTCTCTCTCAAATAAATAAACTTTAAAATATATATAAAGATAATAATCATCACGTGTCACTTTTCTGGTCATGATACTGTGCAATAGTTACGCAAGGTGTTTCTATTGGGGGGAAATGGGTGATGGGCCCACAGAATCACTCAGTATTTTTTTTTTTAATTTTTTTTATGTTTTATTTATTTCTAGGAGAGAGAGAGACAGCGTGAGCAGGGGAGGGTCAGAGAGAGAGGGAGTCACAGACCAAAAGAGGCTCCAGGCTCTGAGCTGGCAGTCAGCACAGAGCCCGACGCGGGGCTCGAACCCACAACCGCGAGATCATGACCTAAGCCAAAGTCGGACGCTTAACCGACTAAGCCACCCAGGCGCCCCAGAATCACTCAGTATTATTCCTCACAAGGGCATGTGAGTGGACAGTTATCTCAAAATAAAACATTAACAAATATGTAATCTATGTAAAACATTTGGTAAGTATGTAAAGTAAAAGTGAAAGGCTGCTGTGTATGTCCTGTCTCCTCCACGGGGGTGTCTGTTATGAACAACACATTGCTGGGTGGCCTTTCCCACCTCTGTGAGTGTGTGTGGGCATGTGTGTGTGCGCGGGCACACCCCAGTCCTACTTCCCATGTGCATCTTGTGATTGTGTTTATCAGCAGGGACCTGTGGCATGGGCACTGCCGCATGGCTTGTCCCTCCCCTTCCTGTGTCCCCTTATACTCTACCCCCCCACCCTGTCCAGGTTCTGCAGACCCTCACACTTCTCCACGCCCTGTCCGACCTCCAGGCCTGGGCCTGTTCCTTCTGCGGGGAGCCCTCTTGCCATTCTGTTTCCCCTGCTAACTCTCAGCGCCCCTCCTCGACCTGTCGGGGCTGGGCCAGCCTTCTGTTGGCCAGGGACCGTGACCCACCGCACACCTGTCTGGTGGCCCCCGACCCACCGTGGGTTGTTGCTTGCTCTGTTCATGCTTCTTGTTCTCGGCCTGGCACAGAGTAGGCGCCTGGGACATGTCTGTGCAAGCGAGGAGTCCCTCGTGAAACCGGAATTGTGTTTCTGTAATACTGTCGCCCCTGGCGGAGGTGGCGTGAGCCTCCGGGCCACGCGGGGCTCGTGGCCGGGAATGTGGAATGCCGGGTGACAAGCCGCTTTCCCTGTGCCTCAGATCATCACAGCCGCTCCCTCACGGCATGCTGCTTTGACCCCGACAGCCAGAAGGTGGCTTCCGTCTCATTGGACAAAAGCATCAAGATCTGGGATATTACATCCCAGGCCACACTGCTCACCATCACCAAGTGAGTAGGGGCCCCATCTTGCAGCAGAGAGGTGGGCTGGATCCCCATTGGGGCCCTCCTGGATTTGGCCTGCACACCCTGGCCACATGGGGCACCTCCAGCTTGCTCACAGGTGCCCAGAGGAGGCTGGAGATGGAGAAAGTGAAGGAGGGAGGCGGG
>NW_027528608.1:3580655-3625938 GCF_008692635.1 Crocuta crocuta
GCAAATCCTGGAAAACATTGTGCAGAGCTCCGCCCCCCTCCCTCATAAATGTGAATCTCCAGCGTCTCCTGTGAAATGGGAAGATCTGATAATCCAGGACCTGCGTAGGGGCTAGTCCTCTCCAGCAGCCCCGGAGTCAGGATCCCAGAATGCATATATGCCCCGGCACCCTGCCTGCTCTGCCCAATCAGGAGCCTCGCTGGCCGGGGCGGGGCTGAACCCCATGGCGGGTCCGGCCAGGAGTTAAGAGTGTGCATGTTCAGGGGTGCCTGGGTGGCTCAGTCGGTTAACTGTCCGGCATTGGCTCAGGTCATGATCTCATGGTTCGTGGGTTCGAGTGTGCGCCCGGCTCTGTGCTGACAGCTCAGAGCCTGGAACACACTTCAGATTCCTGTCTCTCTCTGCCCCTCCTCCGCTAGCTCTGTCTCTCAAAAATGAATAAAAACATTAAAGCTTAAAAGAAAAAAAAAAAAAAGAGCATGCAGGTCCATATCCTGTGTGACCTTGGGCCTTAGTGTCCTCACCTGCAGACCGAGTAGAGGTGAGATCTGAGCGAGATAACACCTGCAGGGCCTTAGCGCAGGCCACATGATCAGTGCTCAGCACGTGCTCCGCTACTGAGAGTGACTCTGGTGGAAACCTGCTGGGGGCGCTGTGGGACGCTGCCTTAGCACAGTGCGCGTTGGGGCACAGACAGCAGAGGGGGCCGCAGATCTGGCTTTGGGCAAGTGTCATAGTCCATTCCGTTCTGTTTTCCCCATGCGGGTGGAAAGGGAAAGAAGCAAAATGTTTACTGGTAATTTTTTTAGGTTTCTTTGTTTATTTCAAGAGAAAGGGATGGGGGAGAGAGAGAGAGAGAGAGAGAGAGAGAATAAGGGAGGAGCAGAGAGAGAGAGAGAATCCCAGGCAGGCTCCATGCTGTTAGCGCATAGCCTGATGCGGGACTCGAACCTGCGAATCATGAGATCATGACCAAGAGTCAGATGCTTAACCTACTGAGCCACCCAGGTGCCCCTATATTGGTATTTAAAATTTGTATTTTATTATTTTTTAAGATATTCATTTTTGGGAGTGAGGGAGACTGTGAGCAGGGGAGGGGCAGAGAGAGAGAGAGGGAGACACAGAATATGAAGCAGGCTCCAGGCTCTGAGCTGTCAGCACAGAGCCTGAGGCAGAGCTCGAACTCACAAACTGTGAGCTCATGACCTGAGCCGAAGTTGGACGCTTAACTGACTAAGCCACCCAGGAGCCCCTACTGGTATTCTTGATCAACCCAAACGTATGAGTTTTTTTTGGAAATGTAATTTTTAGCAAGAAAATATAGAGGCAAAGATTCTTGGTGCAGGTGACAGGGCTTCAACCTCTGAAGTTACACAGGACCCCACACCTGATTTAATGCTCTGCTGTCAACGTCCTTAAATTCTTAGCTTTTGAACAAGGGACCTTGTGTGCTTTTATTTCAAAAATATGTTAACTTACTTTTTGAAGATGCAAAACATGGAGCGCGGTACAAAATTAAAAAGGAACAAATGGATAGTGAAAAAAAATCTCTCCTACCTGTCTTGTAGCCATTGAGTTTCCCCAGAATCATCACTTTCCCCTTCCCTTCCTGCCTCTCTTTCTCTCTTGACAGTTTTACTGAGATATAACTCACACATCAGAGAATTCACCCATTTCATGTGAATAGTGGCTTGCGGGCTATCACATGATTAATTTTTAAGTTGTGGTAAGCTATACATAAAGTAAAAATTTCATTTTAACCATTTAAAGTTAATCACTGGCATTCATTACATTTGCAATCTTGTGTAACCATCCCCACTGTCTTTCATTACCTCTTTCATTACCCAGACAGAAACCCCGTGTCCACTAAACCATAATTCCCCACTCGCTCCCACCCCAGCGCCTGGTAACCTCTATTCTGCTTTCTGCTCTGTGAACCTGCCTGTACTGCATGTTCTGTACAAATGCAATCATACTTTGTTTGTCCTTTTGTGTCTAGCTTCTTTCATTTAGCATTCTTTTGTAAAATTCACCCATGTAGCATGTATTAGAACTTCATTCCTTTTTTATGATAGAACAATATTTCATTGTATGTAGAAACCTCGTTTGTTTATCTGTTGTTTATCTGATGCCTGAGTTGCTTCTATCTTTTGGCTGTCGTGAATAGCCATTGGGACCTTGCATTTTAATTATGCACTGGGCCATGCAAATTATATAGCTGGGCTTGCTAGAGGATTTTCAAAATTCATAGTCTCAACCGATTTGGAAGCTTATAAGGAGTAAGTATAAATAAATGATTTTGGGGGGGGGGCTTCAGATGTCAAACATAATTAAGAAAACTCAAGAGAGAAGAACAGTCTATTGTATTTACCCATACTTTTGCTGCCTACCATGTTCTGTTTTTCTTTCTGATGGCCCAAGTTCCCTTCTTTCCCCATTTCCTTTCTGTTTAGAAAAATTCCTTTCAGCTATTCTTTTAGGGTAACAAAAGAATTTGTTGCCTTCTGAGGGCAACAAATATCTTAGTTCTCCTTAATCTGAAAATGTCTTGATTCCTGTTTCAGTCCTAAAGGATACTTTTGCTGGATATAAAAATCGGGGTTGACGGGGGTTTTTTCTTTCAATATTTGAAATCTGTCATGTCACTTTCTTCTGATCTTCATGGTTTCTGGTGAAGAATCCACTGCCATTCAAATTGTTTTTCTCCTATAGGTAAGGTGCCATTTCTCTCTTGCTGCTTTCAAGATTTTTTCTTTGTCTTAAGTTTTCAGAAGTTTAATGATGTATTTATTTAATTTAATTTTTTTAAGTTTATTATTTTGAAGTGGGAGGAGGGGCAGAGAGAGACAGAGAGAGAGAGAGTATTCCAAGCAGGCTCCACAATGTGAAATCATGACCCGAACTGAAATCAAGAGGTGGACACTTAGCTCACTGAGTCACCCAGGTACCCCTTTAATTCAGTATTTTTAAAGTAATCCCTACTCCTAGTTTGGGGCTCGAACTCATGACCGCCAATGTAGGGCTCGAACTCACAATCCCAAGACCAAGATTTGCACTAGAAGTTTAATTATAATGTGTCAGGGTGTAGATTTCTTTGACTTTATCCTACTTGAGTTTCATTTAGCTTTTTGAATCTGAAGGTTTATGTCTTTTGCCAAATTTGGTACAATTTCAGACATGATCTCTTTTTTTAAATGTTTTTCTTTCTTTACTTACATAATTAATTTGTATGTATATATGTATGTTTAAGAGAGAGAGAGTGATCAGGGGAGGGTCAGAGAGAGAGGGAGACACAGAATCCGAAGCAGGCTCCAGGCTCTGAGCTAGCTGTCAGCACAGAGCCTGATGTGAGGCTCGAACCCACAAACCATGAGATCATGACCTGAGCCAAAATCGGATGCTCAACCGACTGAGACACCCAGGTGCCCCAATGCTGGGATGATTCTTAGCCTAACAGTCACAGGGATTTGGAACGTTTTACCCTGGACACCTCGGGAAGTTGACATTTTTGTCTCCTTTGATCTTAGTCTGTGCATTACAAAGAACTGAAACACAGTCCAAAACTCTGAACTGAGCTCTAGAAAACAGTTTTTTCCAACCTTTTTGGATTTTATGACCCAGGCTACTCAGAGATGCTCGTTTATGTTTATAGGTTCTCTCGAAAACTGTTTATAACAGAGGATGAGATTCATGGGGAAATACTTTGAGGATCACAGACAACAGAAATAGCAAAATTCTGACAGATCCCCCACCCTTCTTAAAAAAGACATATAAAAATTGAGAATGGATAAGTCAAAACTTTATTAATTAAATGCACAACATTAAGAGATGCTTTAATGATACTGAAGACAGATGAGGAGAGAGGGAGAGAAAAAAAGAGGGAGTAGTTGGGAAGGAGGAGGTGGTAAATGAGGGGTGGGGGAGGAGGACCAGGGAAAGGAGCCACACCTCTGTGTCTTGGGGAGAAGGGTGGAGAGTGAGCAAGAGAAAGCCACCTGGTAAGTGTGGGCCAGTTCCAAACCTGAAGGGCTGTTCTTCTGTTAACCACCGCTAACAGATTTTCAGTTGCTCTTTTCCTCAAGTCTCAGGTAGCTCTAGTAGTGCTGTCGTTCTCAACCAGGGGCAATTTTCTTCCCCAGTGGACAATTTGCCAACATCAGGAGACATTTTTAATTGTCACAGTTGGGTAGAGGAGGTACTGGAATCTGGTGGGTAGAGCCCAGGGATGCTGCTAGGCATTCTACAATGTGCTTACCACAAAGATTTACCGAGCACAAAATGTCAGCATTGTCATGACTGAGAAATCCTGAAATAGTGTGATACAGAGCAATTAAGATCTGGAGCACGGTAGGCAGTGACGGAAGCAGTGAGGTCCGTTAGGGTCACAGGGGGTCTGCTCCAATGCTCCTCCCCTCCCCTCAGATGCATCCTCAAATCCTCCAGGCATGTCATGCTAATGAGCACACCCTTCCATCTGTGTTTCAGGGCGCATTCCAGTGCGATCTCTAACTGCTGTTTTACCTCCAGTGGCCATTTCCTGTGTACAAGCTCTTGGGATAAAACCCTAAAAATATGGAATGTCCATACGGGGGAGTTTCGAAACTGTGGAGCCTGTGTGACTCTGATGAAAGGCCATGAAGGTTCTGTGAGCTCCTGCCACTTTGCCAGAGACAGTGAGTAATCAACACGTGTCAGAGCACTAGAGCAGGTGTCCTCTGTTCCATGCACAGGGACTTTCCTCAGTATAGAGAGGCAAGTTCCAGTAATGCCAATGGCGAGAGTGGATTTATTCTCAGTGGGAACTAAAAAGCCAAGAGGCACATTCATAGGTACAAGTTTGCAAGTAACAGAGACTCAGCTTAAATGTGGCTTAGCTGCCAAAGATATTTAGTAATGCCCGAGAGTCCAAGAGTAGGCATGGCTGGGTCCAGACACTCAGACAGTGCTGTTAGGGAGCCAATCCTGGAGGAAGAGACATCCTTCTCCTCCTTATTCTCCTCCTCCTCCTCTTCTTCTTCTCCTTCTCCTCCTCCTCCTCCTACTTCTTCAAAGTTTATTTATTTATTTTGAGAGAGAGCATGAGTGAGGGGTGGGAAGAGAGAAGAGACTGAATCTCAAGCAGGCTCCACGCTGTCAGCACAGAGCCTGATTCGGGGCACGATCCCACAATCCCATGAGATCCAGACCTAAGCTGAAACTAAGAGCTGGAGGCTTAACCAACTGAGCCATCCAGGTGCCCCAAAGAGAGATCCTTCTTTCTGATGTACCAGCACAAGTCCCAGGAAAGTCTCTCATTGGCTCCACTTGGGACACACACCCATCTCTACCAATCACTTCAGCAGGGGCCGAGAGGCTCTGATTGGCTAGGTGTAAGTGACTTGCCCCTCCCCCCAGCTACATTTCCTAGTCGGTACCCTCTGACCAGAGGGACTAAGTATGTGAGGGGTGTTTTCCCAAGGGCAATTGGGAAGTTTTTGCCAAAAAAGGGGCATATATGTAAACAGGGGTGAGGACAGGAAGCAGCCTTAGGCCACTAGCCTCAGTGAGGGAAGTGACGGCTCTTGACACTCAGGCACCAAACGTTTGACTCCTCCATTCTTGTGGGGAGTGGAGCTCACTCTATGTTTCAGAGGCACCCAGCCAGCCCAGAAGCAATCAGGGCCTGGCTCGAGAGATGCTGGGGTGCCTTTGAACAACTCTTCCTCTTCACGAGCAGTGTCTGTGGGAGTCAGACCCCGTTAGGAGGTGTCCCACCAGCTTCCGTCCTTGTTTTGGGGGTTCATACTTGCATGCAGTCCATCATCACTATTCACGCATTCCGTACTTGTGAATTAGCACATTGGGTAAAACTTCTTTGTGACTCTAAATCCATACTTGGGGCACTTCTGTGAGGCCGCGTGGATTATGGACATGCACAGACCTGTGAAAAGTGTGAGTTACCTATGCACACATTCCCAGCTGAGGTTGAACAAGACAAGCCTCTACATCCTTACTTCAGGTATCATATTGGAAGGTGTCCGTTTTGTGGTCTCTTTAGCACCCAGTTATTTTGCATTTTGTGGGGTTTTTTTTTTTTGGTGACTTTGCTATTTAAAAAGTTCCCAAGCACAGTGCTGCAGTGCTTGCTGTCCAGTGTACCTAAGTGCAAGAAGGCGGTGACGTGCCTTACAAGGAAAACACATGTATTAGTTAAGCTTGGTTCAGGCATGAGCTGTAGCACTGATGGCCGTGAATTTAATGCTAATGAATAAACAATATGTATCAAATAAAGTGTGTTTAAACAGAAGCAGACATAAAGCAAGGTGATGTATTGAGCAGTTAATGAAATGGCGTGACCATAGGCTCTTAGGAACCTGACCCTGTGTGTTCCCTAGGAGAACTCGTTCACTGTTAACTAATTCAGTGTTTGTGATGGCTTTACAGAACATCATTGCTGTGAGTGCTGAGAATTGACTGTAACTGGTTGGGACACATTGAGCCACACCAAGAAGGGGTTGGAGTGTCCTTAGAGTGAATCATAGTGGCCCTTCACAAATGTCTCCTCAGCCCATTTTGGCCTCACTGAAGGAAGAAGGAGATGGCTGGGGGAGATGACCCCTTCCACCCCGTGAAACTTTATCATTTTGTGTTGTAGCCTCTTTTCTCGTGTCTGGAGGGTTCGACAGGACTGTGGCTATCTGGGATGTGGGAGAAGGCTACCGGAAGCTCTCCTTGAAGGTACCAATGTCAGCATCAAATAGAGGATCATGCTGGGTGCTGGGTGCTGGGGAGACAGCCATGGGTGAGACAGACCACGATGTCCCCACTGGAGGTGACACTACCAACAAACAAATCATTGACAGTGACGAGTGAGACAGAGAAACCACAACGGGGTGATGTGACAGAAATAGACCCCAAGGAGTAGACCACGATGTCCCCACTGGAGGTGACACCACCAACAAACAAATCATTGACAGTGACGAGTGAGACAGAGAAACCATAACAGGGTGATGTGACAGAAATAGACCCCAAGGAGTAATCCACGGTGGGAGGGCTTCTTGGAGAAGGCGGCATACGATCTGAGAACTTGATGGCAAAGGAAGACCGGGTGAATGAGAATCTTGGGGAAGGGCATTCCAGGCAAATGTGACAGCAAATGCTAAAACCCAGAGGTGGAAAAGTTTCTGAGGACTACGGAAATGACTACAGATAGGGCCATAAGGAAGCATACACAGAAAGTAACGGACTCCAAAATGGCGGGACCGGCTGAGTGCTTTTGCCCATAAGTTAGAGGAGACTCAGTGCAAAGTGGCTCTATAATAAGGGCAGGGATTGTCCCACACGGCAAGAATCCAGAGGTTAGGCAGTCCCAGGATCAGCTGCAGAAGTGTCTCTGTGCCAGGTGCCTCCTACCCCAAGATATCTCATCCTCTCTGGTCTTGTGGTCTCATGGTTTCGCTGCGAATGGTTGCATCCATGACTTTTGGACCCTCTGTTCCCTGTGGCCCAAATGTGTCCCCTTGATCACCACAACATTCAGGATACCAGGGCTGGTCTGTCTTTTTTTTTTTTTTTTTTTCAATTTTTTTTTTAATGTTTTATTTATTTCCAGGAGAGAGAGCGTGAGCAGGGGAGGGTCAGAGAGAGAGGGAGTCACAGACTCTGAAACAGGCTCCAGACTCTGAGCTGGCAGTCAGCACAGAGCCCGACACGGGGCTCGAACCCACGAACCGCGAGATCATGACCTAAGCGAAAGTCGGATGCTTAACCGACTAAGCCACCCAGGTGCCCCATGGGCTGGTCTGTCTTGAGTCCTCTTCTCCAAGGGTTTTGGGGGAGGCAAAGGGAGTTTACATCACAGCAAATTAGCACCTTAGAACTGAATGTTCAACATCCGTGTGTCCTGAAGTCCCTTTGTCCCCTTTCTGGTTGTTCTGTTCTCTCTCCTGTATTCTTCCCACCCTTAAGCTCCTGTCCTTTTGTTCTGCACAGGAATTTTATTTCTCTCTTGTTCTCTTTTCTCCAACCATATACACATACATATACCATATACATGTACCATATAGATATACCATATACATAATACATATACATATACCATATACATGTACAATATAGATATACCATATACATATACATAATACATATACATATACCATATACATGTACCATATACATGTACCATATAGATATACCATATACATATACATAACACATGTACCTATGCCATATACCATATACACATATATACACATATACCATATACCACATTGCTTCCCCTTCCACCTCTTTCTGTCAGGGGAAGGCCAAAGAGCGATAGAGATGCTGATGCAGAGCCCTGACGTCATTCAGGGTCTGAACAGGCGACGGTACCTGTCTCCTCTGAGCTCCTTCTTACCTGAGGAAAATGACCCCCGGTTTGCCTGAGCCACTGTGGATAGGTTTGCAGTTACTTGAAGCAAAAGCCCCCTCACTAACAGGACCTCCAATAGGAGTGCTCTTTCCCGGAACAAAGAATGCGAACAAAAACCTGCAAGAGGTGCTCTGGGACCAGCTGGGAATACAGTCGTTTTCCTTCCGTCCTGCTAAACTCCAGAGTACTACTTTAGCAACGCACACACGGTGCAGTAACATACGCGTGCGTCCTCAACCTCAACACTTTCTGCTCCACTCTAAATGTCACCGGTGACATCAGGGAAACACAAGTAGTTGCTCTTAAATGGATGCATCTCTGGGGTCCCGACTTTGTGTTTTCTGTTTTTGTTACGTTCCCCAAGGTTTCTCCTCCAGGTCCTTGTTAACATTCTATTCTTTTTCCTTCAGGGCCATAGTGACTGGGTGACAGACGTTGCCATTAGCAACAACAAGAAATGGGTCCTGTCTGCTTCGAAGGTAAAAATGGCCAACCTCTGAGTAACTTAAACTCTCTCACATTTGTGAGAACTTGTGTTAACAGAAGTGTTGTTGTCCAGCAAAACCCCTGGGCTGGCTCCCTGTGAGGGCCGCCCCTGGCTGGGCCACCCTCATCCGGGAGCTGCTGGGAACGGGGAAAGCAGGTCCTCGCGTCTGCTCCTGCGGGGACTCGCCAGGTATTTCTGTGTCTGCAACCACTGACCTCTGAGCTTGGTTGGAGCAAGGGCCTCCCCAGACCCGTGAGTGATGGAGCCAACAGGGGGCTGAGGCGGGGAAGGCGCCAGCTCGTTGGCAAGGAGCAAAGACCACCCTGAGGTCCCAGGCGGGTCTTCCCTTTCTGCATCACTATGTCCTGGAATCCCCATGCCGAGGGCACATGACAGCTAGCCCAGGGTATCCCCAGGGTCTGTCCTTCAGATGTGAGTACAAGAGAAGTGGGTGTCCCAACTTGCCCCCCTCCCCCATCTTTCTTAGAGCCACGTCGTTCTATAGTCTGGGGGTTTCTAGGTCTATGGGACTGTGGGCAACACTCTGCCTACCGTGAGTAGGCTCTCTTACTAGCAAGCCCGCCAGCCCACGTACCGCCACACCTGACCCAAATACCATAATAATATAATACATCATCCAAGTTCTGTGCCTGCGTGTTCTTACTTTAACCTAAAAATATGAAAAATGATTATGGCAACTATATCTCAGTAAAGCTAGAAAAAATTAAAAGTGCAAACCAAAGTATGAAAAGTGAACGTTTATTTGAAATTATGTCTCATTCTGTGTTTTTCTTTCTCTGTTACATAAATGCTATTATTGAAGCAATAATAATTGGACTACTTAATAGCAGCAATTAGTAGTAATTACTAGTGGGACTAATTAAACAAATCTGTTGAAGAAAAATAAAATGCTTTATAATGTTTGTCTTATAATGCAGCAATTTATTTAGACTTTATAAAAAGTCTTCGTTGGATATTTAAATTTTTTTAAATGTTTGTTTATTTTTGTGAGAGAGACAGAGACAGAGCACAAGTAGGGGAGGGGCAGAGAGGGAGACACAGAATCAGAAGCAAGCTCCAGGCTCTGAGTCGTCACCACAGAGCCTGACGCAGGGGCTTGAACTCATGAACTGCGGTGAGATCATGACCTGAGCCAAAGTCAGGTGCTTAACCAACTGAGCCACCCAGGCACCCCTTAGTTTTATAGACTATATTATTGTGGATGCTTAAGATACATAAATGTAAGACTTAACTTTTTAAAATTTTTATTTCTTTTTTTAAATTTTAAAACAAATAAATAATTTGGAGGGAGAGAGAGAGAGAGAGAGAGAGAGAGAGAGAGAGACAGAGTGCAAATGGGGGAGGGACAGACAGAGAGGGAGACACAGACTCTGAAGCAGGCTCCAGACTCTGAGCTGTCAGCACAGCGCCTGATTCAGGACTCGAACTCACAAACTGCAAGATCCTGACCTGAGCCAAAGTTGGACGCTTAATCGACTGAGTGAGTCACCCAGGTACCCCTCTTTGGTCCATTTTTAATTGGGTTCTTTGTTTTCTTATTGTTAAGTTTTAAGAGTTCTTTGTAGATTTTTAATAATAGTCCTTTATCGGGGAGCCTGGGTGGCTTAGTCAGTTAAGCGTCCGACTTTCGCTTAGGTCATGATCTCGCGGTTCATGGGTTCGAGCCCCGCGTCGGGCTCTGTGCTGACTGCCAGCTCAGAGCCTGGAGCCTGTTTCAGTCTGTGATGCCCTCTCTCTCTGACCCTCCCCTGCTCACGCTGTCTCTCTCTCTCTCCTAGAAATAAATAAAACATTAAAAAAATTAAAAAAAAAATAATAGTCCTTTATCAGATATATCTTTTGCAAATATTATCTCTCAGTCTATAGCTTCTCTTTATATTCTCTTGACAGTGGCTTTTGAAGAGCAGAAAATTTTAATTTTAATGAAGTGGAGTTTATCAATTATTTCTTTCATGGATAGGTCTGTGACATTATAACTGAAAGTCATTGCTAAACCCAAGGTCATCTAGATTTTTTCCTAGAAGTTTTAGAAACGTGCATTTAGGTCTGTGATCCATTTTGAGTTAAGTTTCATAAAGGATGTAGAGTCTGTGCCTAGATTTTTTTTTTTTTTTTTTGCATGCAGTTGTTCAAGTAACATTTGTAGAAAAGAAATTTTTTCCATTGTATTCCCTTTCCTTTTTTGGTAAGCAGCTGATTATATTTAGGTGGGTCCATTTCTGCACTCTCCATTCTGTGCCAATGATCTATCTATTCTTTCACCAATACCACAGTGTCTTGATAACTGTTGCTTTACCATAAGTCTTGAAGTTGGGTGGTGTCAGTCCTCGCTCTTTGTTCCTCAAGAGGACCTTTTGCCTTTCCATAAAAACTTTGGAAATCAGTGTGTCAATATCCACAAAATAACTCGCTGGGATTTTTATTGGGTTGCATTGAATATATACATCAGATTGGGAAGAACTGACATCTTGACAATATTGAATCTTCATAGTCATGAAAGGTCTCATGGTTTTTCTCATATAGATCTTATATATTTTGTTAGAAATATACATAAGGATTTCATTTGGTGTGGGAGGGTGGCTAATGTAAATGGTACTGTGCTTTTAATTCAAAGTTCCAGCTGTTCATTGCTAGTATATAAGAAAGCAGTTGACTTTTGTATATTAACATTGTATCCTGCAACTCTGTTTTGAGCACTTCTTAATTCCAAGAACTCTTTTGTTGATTCTTTTGTATCTTCTACATAGACCATCATATCATCTATGAACAAAAGCAGTTTTATTGCTTCTTTCCCAGTCTGTATACCTTTTATTTCCTTTTTTGTCTCATTGTGTTAGCTAGGACCATGAATCTATTTTTGTTTTACTGTTTATTTATTCTATTATTGTTTCTAATGTTGCTATCATGGACCTTTCGTTTAAATGTACAATTGTACAATATATGGCCTTTTGTGACTGGTTTGTTTCCCTTAGCATAATGTTCTCAAGATTTATTCATGTGGTAACATGTAGAAGTACGTATTTAATTTCTTTTTACTGCTGAATCATATTCCATTATATGGATATATCACATTTTATTCCATCAGTTGATGGGAATGGTTCTTTTTGCCTTTTGGCTATTGTAAATAATACTGCTATGAGTGTCCATGAACAAGTTTCTGTGGGAACACTTGTGTTGTATTCTTTCTGGTGTAAACCCCGAAGAGGAGCCTCTGGGTCACAATGGTAGCTCTGTATGTTTAAGCCCTTCAACAACTGCCAGACCACTTTCCAAAGTGCTGAACCCTCTTATTTTCCCACCAGAAGTGCAGGAGGCTTCCAATTTCTCCACAGCCTCCTCAGTCTTGCTATCATCTTTCTTTTGACTGTGGTCATCCTAATGGTTGTGAAGTGGTGTCTTGTAGTCTTAACTTGCATCTCCCTAATAGCTAATGACGTTGAGCATCTTTTCATGTGCTTATTGGCCATTCATAGATCTTTGCTTCTTTGATGTGTGTTCTTCAAAGCACAAATTTTTAATTTTGATCAAGTCCAGTTTTTCTATTTTTAAAAAAATTTTGTTGCCTGTACTTTTGGTGTCAGATCTAAGAAACCGTTGTCTTATCTTCAGTCACCACTATTTACCCCTATGTTTTCTCCTAAGAGTTTCATTGTTTTAGATCTTGACACCCTGGCCAAAAGTCCACTGACCATAAATGTGAGGTTTTATTTAGTTTCTCAATTCTACCACACTACCTTTAAAAAAAATTGTTTTTAAATGTTTATTCGTTTTTGAGAGACAAAGACAGAGATGGAGCAGGGAAGGAGCAGAGAGAGAGACAGAATTTGAAGCGAGCTCCAGGCTCCAAGCTGATAGCACAGAGCCTGACATGGGGCTCGAACTCACAGACTGTGAGCTCATGACCTGAGCCAAAGTTCGACACTTAACCAACTGAGCCACCCCGGTGCCCCTATCTTTTTCTGATCTATGAACATGAGATATCTTTCTATTTATTTACATCTTTAGTTTGTTTCAACAATATTTTTTAGTTTTTGGTCTATAAGGTTTGTTAAAATTATTTGTAGAAATTTCCTTCTTTTGGATGTGATTCTAAATGGAATTGTTTATTTAGTTGCACTTTCAGAGTGTCCATTGCAAGTGTATAAAAGTACAATAGGTTTTTGTGTATTGATTTTGTATCCAGCAACCCTACTGAACTTATTTGTTAGCTCTAATAGTTTTTTGGTTGATTCTTTAAGGTTTCCTATATACAAGGTTATGTAATCTTCAAATAGAGATAGTTTTACTTCTTTTCCAGTGTGGATGCCTAACATTTCATTTTCCTTCACATTGGTGTCTTTTTGGGATATGAAAAAAACTGTTTAGAACTTGCCCACCTCATTCCAGGCTTGTGAGACTCTGTGTCCACATGTACTTCCACATTCTCTTCCCCATACCCAATAGCAAATTCTTTCCCTCATATCCTGCAGAGGGGTTTGTTCTGGTTATTTACCACCTTGCTCCTGCCCCCAATCTAGTTTTATGTGTCTGCCCAGCCGTCATTAAACACAGGTGTTTAGCTTCCTCTTCTGACGATGTCTGCGTCACGTTGGCACTGGTCTTGTAATTATGCTCGCTTTCATGATCTGAGCTCTTAGAAAACTGATCATAATACTCATGATGTGAAAAAATTTTATTAGCAATATCTTGAAACAGCACAACAGTTGTGCCGGTAAAACCAAAGGCAGACGGTTAACACTCACCCTTATGAAGCAGTTAAGTTGTATACTTAAATCACATCGCATGGAGTGAATCACAGTCATGGGTGACCCATTACCAGGAACTTAACGTGAACTGCGCATCACGGACGACTGACAGCAACTATGGAAGATGGATAATCTGTGGGTGTATATCCATTTGGCATTAAAAATAGTTTTGTTTTCAGCTCTTATTTTGGGGACCACTGTATGGGTTTTGTCCTTTCCCCTCAAACTTCCACATCCATTGCTGAAAAGTGAGACTTCTTGCCCCCTGGAATGGGTTTGCTGGGATGTGGGACTTGTGGTTGTAGAGGTGGGATGGTCCTAGAGAAACCAGGACAGTTGGTGACCCTACTTGTGCTCCTCTGCAGGGTCAGATTCTTTACCTGAATGCAACGTGCCTTCCTGGGGACTCCCAGCTGAAGGAGCCCTCCTTATGACTGCTGCTTTGCTGTTTAACTTGTTGTAGGACAGGACCATGAGACTATGGAATATTGAAGAAATTGACCAAATTCCTTTGGTCATCAAGTACAAAAAGGCCCTGGGCTCAAAGGTGAAAGAGGTTGGTATTGGGTAATGTTAAGCTCAGTGAAGGTGTTCATTAGTTTCCTCCACAAATTAATTTATTCTTCAAACAAACATTAATTGGGCAACTGGGGATAAAACCATGAACAAACAGATTGAGATTCTTGCCCTGAGGGAAGTTATGTTCTAAATCAGGAGACCATGAATAAAGAAGCAAGAAAAATACTGCAGTAGGTCACATGGCAGTAAGTTGGGGAAAAGTAGCATCAGGAAGGGGAATGGGAGGTGCTGGCCACTTCACGGGGTGGTCAGGATACGCGTCACTGAGGAGGTGACATTTGTTCAAAGACCTGAAGGTGGTGAGGGAGTGAGCCATGCAGATGTTCAGGGGAAGAACGTCCCAGCAGAGGAAGAGCCAGTGTGGAGACTGCAAGGCAGGAGTGAGCCCCAGGGTGTTTGAGGAGAGGAATGAGTCAGAGGAGAAGTGGCTGGGCACACAGCAGGACGTGGCATCAGCCTCCGATGCTTCAGCGGCAGGCCCACTGGCCAGGCCCCCAGTGCCCTCAGGTGCCTGTGTTTCTCTGGTGCAGGACCATGGTGGTAGGGGGGGACACATCTACTTTACCAGGTGCAGTTGGGGTCGGCCACAGAGCCTATCCCTGGGGACTGGAGGCCAGTCCCTGTGGGGGCTTTGCAGTATAGACACTGGGTTGCCACTTTTGAGAGGCTTGAGGAGTCTCTGCTGCGTGCTCTGCATCCTCCTTCCCTCAGAATCCTGGAGCCCCCTAGGCTTGTCTCCTCTTAGTGGAAATGACTAATTTGGGAACAGCATTGCAGGGCAGAGGGAACCAACATGGACCTTGTCTTTGTGGCCAGCTGGTCATCACGGCCTGTGTGGCCACACTGGCCCTTTGGCCCTAGAAGCTGACTAGCTGCAGAGCAGGGCTTTTCCATAACCTCCACCAGCTGCCAGGGACAGGACCCAGGAACTGCCTCCTCTGAGCCCTGTTTTGGGGTGGGGCCATGGGAGAGTATGCTCTAGAATAAGGTAGGTGAAGGATCAAATTTCCTTCTTGCAAAACAGAGAAAAGAAAGGGACGTACTTGAAGCTGTTCCAAAGATGAGCCCTCTGCATTTGTCTTGCTCTAAATCAATATAAGAAACCTGAGAAGCCAGATTTCCCAGAAGGCCTGCCCCGGGTAGGGTGTGGCCACCTCTCCTGCAGGACTTAGTGCCCTGGAGTGGGCCAAGGTGGCAAAGCGCTGGGGCTTGGAGGGCCAGGGTGGGTCATGCCATCTTGCATGGAACTGGTGCAGTGGTGGGTACCCCTGAGAGACCCCTACCCATGGCCTAAGGGCCCACTCCATGGTGTTGCTCACTTGTTTACGGGAAGCAGATACAGTGGGTGAGCTGTGCCACTCTGTCCACTGTTCTCTGTGTGCCTTGGCTAGAAACAGGCTCAGAGATGGAGGAAGATTCTCAGTACCTTCATCATCCAGGAAAATTGCTGGTTTAGAAATCTTGCCCACTTGCTTCTCATGGCTTTTTAAGTTAGGTCGCCAGGGTGTCAGGGTGTCAGGATAGCCCTTTGCCCCCACAGTTGTGCTCTGCAAAGGGCAGAGGATGGGGTTAGATACCCACCCCCTGCCCTCTCCACCTTTGAGTGGCTTGTGGCTCCTGCCCCCAGCATTCCCTTGGCCAGGGATGAGCCTGGCAGTGGGGGAGAGAGGGAGAAGCCTGTGTCCATTCTTTCTTGGTGGCCTGCAATTTCCACCCTTGTGGGGTTAAAGCCTGCAGAGAAGAGAGGGAGCTCTTGCGTTGGCCCAGGCACAGGTGGCTGGATCTGGTGGGAGAATTCTAACCGGACACCTTGGTCCCCTCTGACCAGCACTTCCTTTTGCTCTTTTTAAATACTCCATGCCAGTGTGAAGTATGTGACAGGACTTTCTCCATCTACGAAAGTGACATCTTTCCTGAAACACTCACCAAATGCGTGTTCTGCCGGATGGATGCAAAAGACTTGTTGGCAGAGGCCTCATCATCATCCAGAGAAGAAGACTCCCTAACAAGGGAGTGCGGCCAGGCCACAGATGACTGATGGCCATTGGGCCTGTTGACTGACTTGAGCACAGGTCACCAGTCATGTAGGTTTTGGGGTTCTGAAGGGACCTGTCTCGATTGCCCCTTCCTGGCAGGTAGGCATTTCAGACTGGGTCAGGGCCCCCCAGTGTATGGGGGTGGGGTGGGAATCATACACTTGGCTTTTAGTTTTCATGACGAATAAATCTAGATTCCTTTAGAAAACAAGCGTGCGTGTGAATCCTAGAGGCATTTTTCTCCTTCTAAGCTTTATGTCCTGGTGTTTCTTGTCTCATTTTTGGAACGCATTCTGGACTCTGGTGTTGCCTCCCAAGGCAGCCAGGGTAGCGGCTGCAGCTCCTGAGGCCGGCTTTGTCAAATGACAGGAAGACGTGTGAGGACCCCTCTGGGGAGGGGGCTGTTGTGTGACAAGGCACTCTGGGTCCTCCCTGGTTAATGCTCCCAGATGGCCATCCACCCAGAGCAGAGGAAGGTCTTGCTAGGCAAGTGGGCGCGTCATGCTCTCCACCCCAGACTTTTCGATTTCCAGATTTCTGGGGCAAAGGTGGAGGCCTCTTCCTGCTCCCACAGCACAGTGTGCTACATAAATCAGTTCCTTCAGAAGACACGAAGCTTTCATGGACAAACAGGAAGGGCTCCTTTCCCCATTTGCAATGGCCTGCATGATTCCTGTCAATCATCAGTACTGCCCTTGCTTTGTTTTAAAAATGTAATCGTAGGTCTGATTTATTTCGTGTATTTGACTGGCATCCAACGATTCTGCCCGTGAGCACTGTAACCTGATAGTCATTACTAGGGCAGGTTCCGTGCTTCGGTGCTGCCCTCCTCAGTCATAACCCTGGTGACTCCGGTCACACTGGAGCTGCCTGTTCAGTATGTATCCATTTATCTACACGAATCACGTAGGAACATGTCAAAGCTCCACTTCACACTCTCTTTCAAAGAGAAGTCCTACTGCACAGTGGTCTTCCTCCTCCCGCACAGGGAACCACGCACGGATGCGTGGAGGACCGCCGGGCTGCAGGTACCAACAGTGACCCACTGATGGGCACAGAAGTTGTTTCTCGAGTTTTGCTATTGCAGATAATACTGGAGTAAATCTTGCGCGTATACCCTTGCGGAGTCTTACGTTTCTGTGGCTGAGGCCCTCCCACGGGAGGAACGGCTGGGTGGATTGGCTGGAAGGCCCTCTAAAAAGTGCTGGGACGAGGTGGCCGCGGTGTCCAGGCGAGAAGACCGCCGGCGAGAAGCCTGGGTGGGGAGGGCCCTGCTTGCACGTGCGGTGTCGGTGACCCGAGGCCAGCGGCCTGGGCCCCTCGAAGCGCTGGATCCCTCAGAGCCGGCTCAGGCGCCCGCGGTGCCCCCGGCCTAGCCCCGGCCACTGGATCGGCGGGAGAGGCGGCCCAACCGAGGGTCTGGTTTCGGCAGGAGGGATGCGCCCCCGGGGCGGGCAGGGCCGCCCACCCGCACTGCGTCCCTGGAGCGCCGCCGGCTCCCGGGCCCAGGGCGCCGCGCGGGGGGTGACAGCGCGCTCACCGCGGGGCCACCGCGGGGTGTGAGCCCAGACGCGACCGCTGGGCCTCGCGGGACAGCCGCGGGGGGCTTCCTGCGCCAGGTTTGGAGGGGAGAAGGCCCGACCTTGCGCGGGCACCCCCAAGACAGGGCCACCGTGGCTCCACGCCGCGGCGCAGACACCACAGAAACCGGGTAGAGCAGCCCGCCCGGGACTGGCGCAACACTCGCTTCCCAGCTTTCCGGCCTCGTTGCCCAACCCTTTACTCCTCAGCCCCCGGTAGGCGCAGAACCGTACACCACGCATGCGCCACTGGTCGACAGAACTAGTGCGCATGCGCACCGCTGAGGAAGCGCATGGTGATGAGGAACAGATTCTCGCGCTGTTCGTGCGGGCGGCGCCGTGGCTTAGTTGGTTAAAGCGCCTGTCTAGTAAACAGGAGATCCTGGGTTCGAATCCCAGCGGTGCCTCAACCGAGCGTCCCGGCTCTCTTTTTTCACCTCTGCGCACGCAATTTTGCTCTTCTGCCCTACCCAGCGCCCCTCACTTTGAGTGTGTGACGGTGAACCTGAGAAGCCAGTTTAGAGGGATCACTGCTGCGGCAGGGTCCTTCCCTGGGATGTTCTCGGCTCCCTCGACCTAGCTTCCCCGTTGCCTCACTGGGTGGGGTGAGCCGCCCCAACTCTGCCAGTTCCTCTCCCGAGCGCCCCTCCCCGGCCAGTTGACGGGTTCCTTTCTCCAGCCGTGCGATCAGTGTCACCCATTTCACAGACTCGCCTGGCGAGGTCCAAGCTGAACCCGGCCAGTGTGCCCCCGGGGCTGTGGGAAGGATGAGTCAGAGGCTGTATCTTCGGGGCGCTAGGCGGGAAGCTGACCCCTGAGGCCCGCGGTTCTGGCTGCTGGAGGGCCTGACCCAAAGCAATTGCACCGGAGTCCCTGGGGGTGCCGCGAAGGCGCGGGGAGTTTGAGCAGTCAGCCAGGAACACCCTTGTCAAACTCAACAAAATTCATGTCCGACGCAACAGGACAGTCCCAAGGAGCTGCAGAGATGGCACTTAGGGCATCAGCCTGTGTTCCAAATTCACCTGCTCCAGAAGCAGCATCTCTCTGTACCTCTCCCGTGCGTCTGGGTTTACTGTCTGTCTCTTGTTTTGCGGGTCACTTCTTGCCCTTCGCAGCCTCTCGGTTGGCACTGCATAAGGCAAACCTATACAGGTGCTTTGAAGCTTTGTGGGTCTGATAGGTGCGTTCTCATCAATCCAATCAGAGATGACTTTATTGGTAACAGGGCTTGAGTCGTTGCTGGGCTGTTTCTCTCGGCGCATCTTTACTCCTCATCTGACCTCTACCGGGTCAGTTTTGAGCATTTGCCTATTCGGTGGGCAAAGAAAGATGTTGGTTGGAGGTGTAAGTCTGGGTTTTAGGGAGGGTCCGCGGGGAAAAAAAGCATTTGTGGCCATCAGCCGTGTGCGCAGCAGATGACTTTGAAGCCGCTAGATTGGGTGAGCACGTGAGGTGAGAAAGCCAGAAAGGAAGAATAGGCCCAGAGTTTAAGTCCACCCCTCCTGTTCCTTAAAAATGCCATGCTATTCCTGCCACAGGGCCTTTGCACTTTCTTTGTCTTGTGCTTGAAATGCTGTTTTCTGGGCCCTTTGCTGGAATGGGTCTTCCTCATTTTCTGGCCTTTATTAAGTGTATCACCTCTTTGAGAGGCCTCTCCTCAGCTATTCTCTGTATAGGAGCCCTTGCCCTCCACCCTGAGGCCAACCTTCAGGACCTCATACTGATTCTTTCCTTTAATAGCCTTTAAATACTCTGAAATTGTTTTATTTGTCTATTGTCTGTCTCCACAAATAAAATTAAGCCCCAAGGCATGGGGAGCCACATATGCTAACTCTGTGTCCCCAGCACCTAATGGGGCTCGGGACATAGTAGGTATTGGTAGATAGCAACTTTTTAAAATTGATCACATCATCTTGATTGGATTATGCGATCTGAGGTTTTTAGACAACGAGTCCATCTTTCAAATAAGGTAAGGCAGCGGTTCTCTCAAAATGTAGTTCACGGACCCCTAAGCATCCCTAAGACTCTTTCAGACGGTCAAATCGATTTTCAAGATGACACTCAGATATTATGTTGGTTTTTTACTCTGTTGACATTTGCACTGATGTGCGAAAGCAGTGGTGGTGAAACTGCTGGCACCCTAGCAGGAATCAAGGCCCCTCATTGTCACCGTATTTATTCTTTACCAACCACTTTGGCAGGAAACAGACAAAGCCAGTTGCCCTTAAGAATGTCTTTATAAAGCAGTAAACATGAATTTTATTAAATCTGGACACTTGAGTATGCAGCTTCTTAATCTTTTGTGTGGGGGAGCGGGAAATCCTGAGGTACAAAGGCTGTTTTTGAAGAATAGTACTTGTGATTGTGGCGTTAGTGGACATGGCTGTGTTTTTCATAAAACACTATTTTTGTTTGAGGAGACAACTGACAAGCAAACTGTGCTCATATTTAACAGGTATTTTCTTGAAAACGAATAAAATGAGCTTGTCACCTCAAGGAAAACAACTTGACAGTATTTGTTGCCAATGATAAAACATGAATTCCCAAGCGAAAACTGTAATTCTGGAAAATGTATCTACCACCATGAGCTTGACAATTTCCCAATAGATAAAAACTTTCTGATGAGACGGTGGTTGTATTAATGAATATCTTTTTTTTGACATTGTGTAACAAAATATGTCAACTTTTTGGAAAATGTGCATAATCTGGTGAACTGATACTTTCCAAAGGACCAATGGATGATCTGTAAAGAGCAAAGTGTACGGGTATGTTTTAATTTTAATGAAATGTTCATCAGTATGGTTTCAGATTGTACAAGTTTTGGAAAAGTCCATTCAAATGCTTTTCCCTTTCCCAGTGACACATCTGTTTGAGGACAGTTTCCCTTGTTCTACTTCGATCAAAATAACATCACAACAGAATGATGCAAGAGTAGATATGACAATTGAGCTACCTCTATTAAACTCAAAATAAAGGAGATTTGCAAAGCTGTAAAACAGTGCCATCCTTCTTGCTAAATATAGTTTTATTTTGTAAATCATTTCATAAAAATAAAACATGGAATAGGTTTATGTTTGTTGTTTTAAAATCAATTAAATAAATGAAATCTTTGTGTATTTTCTAATTTTTTAACTAATTTTTTAAGTTTATGTATTTGAGAGAGAGAACACAAAGACAAGCAAGGGGGGGGAGCAGAGAGAGGGAGAGAGAATCCCAAATAGCAGGGAAGGGGCAAGGAGAGGAGGAGAGAATCCCTCCCAGATTGTCAGCACAGAGCCTGACGCGGGGCTTGATCTCACAAACCATGAGATCATGACCTGAGCTGATACAAGAGTTAGATGCTTAGCTGACTAAGCCAGCCAGGTGTCCCAGTTTTAATTCTAATATCTCAAGTGTTTATATATATTCCAGAAAGAAAGCTTAATGGGGATCCTAAATAATTTTTAAGAGTGCAAAGAGATCTCAAGATCAGAAAGATGAGAACCACTGTTTTAATGCAAAAGCTTTTGGGGTCTTGAAGAGTTTTAATAGAGGCAGGATAAGTGAGAGTATTGGGGGGTGTGGGGGTTGGATGGATTCTCCTCAAGGGGACAATTTCTCTGAATTGTGGTGACAGCTCCATTTTCATTGATAGGTGACTCTTTTGATAATGTTGAGTGCATCATCTTGACTAGATCACAATTAAGATTTAAGAAAGCTTAAACATTTTACAATCATACCAGTAAATCCCTATGATGAAAATTCAAATAAGGAATATATAGACCGAAATACATGGGAAGCAATGTAGTGGGTAAGAGTACAGACTTTGGAGCGAGGCTGCTTTGCCACACATGAGCTGTGTGTATTTGTTGCCAATGATCAATGCTGGCACATTTCTCAACCTCTCTGTGATTCGGTTTCTGCACATGCAAAATGGGGATAATAATAATAAATGCCTCATTTTGATGCAGGCTGGCTGAGTCCTAGGACCCAGAAGGGGTCCCGCAGGACCAGCCAAGAGGGTCCTTGGCTTTGTGCTGGATGGAAATCAACGGCAAGCCAGCAGTGAGAGCAGAGTTTATTGAAGATATAGAGAGAGCAGGTACAGATGAGTGTCTGGGAGACTCAGAAAGCAAAAGGGACATGAGCCTTGTCTTTGCTTGGGGGTCGGGAGTTTTTGTGGAGAACAGCGGTCTGGTGTAAGTGTCCTCTCAGACATCCAGAAACTGGCCAAACAAGGGTGAGTGCTCAAGTGTCCTCCATGAGTCACATATGCCCTGGAGCCAGGTGTAGGGAATAAGTTTAAGAATTCTCTGAGGGGCTCCTGGGTGGCTCAGTCAGTTAGGCATCTGACTTCGGCTCAGGTCATGATCTCACGGGTAGTGGGCTCAAGCCCCGTGTCAGGCTCTGTGCCGACAGCTCAGAGCCTGGAGCTGTCATCAGATTCTGTATCTCCCTCTATCTCTGACCCTCCTCTGCTTGAGCTGTCTCTCCCTGACTCTCAAAAATAAATAAATAATATTAAAAAAATTATCTGAGCTCACATCAGTGGGTTAACAAGGCTTAGGGAGGAAAGCCACCACAGGGCGAAAGTGCCCAGCATAGAACCAGAAAGCCGCCTCCACAGGACCAAAGCCCTAGGACTTATCATTAAGTAAAACAAAGCAAAGAGCAGAAAGCCGCTACAGGGTGAAAGCGCCCAGAGCTAATTAGCGAGAAAAATATCTGTTAACCCTGAGGTAGCATGCTCTATCTGTCTTAGCCCCTAGAAAAGTTAAGATAAACAGACATGGTGGTGACTGGTGCCTGCAGTAAAGGGCCATCTGCTCAGTGCCAGGACTTTGATTTGTCTTGACCCAAACCTCTAACACTGCATATCTTCGAAACCCCCTTTCTCTCACACACGAGTTAATGATCACTGTTTTATTGTCTCTTTCTGCACATCCATCACATATGTAAGTCTTCTGATCCTAATAAATACGGAGAAAGGACCCTTACTCAGAGCTCTTGTCTCTTCCTGGACATCAGCCTCTCTTGTATTCAATTCTGTGTCTGCTCTTTTGCTGGACAAGAGAGAACTCAAAGTCTGTGACAGCCAGGGATCTTAGCATCAAGGGGTTTGAAATCAGTGATTTTGGAGAACATTCATGATGACCTGGCCTGGTCACTCCTTTGATATCTGTTGTGCTGAAAGATTCCAAAGAAATCATTAACTCCTTGACCTTTACAAAGAGGACATATGCGAAGGCATGTGTAAGGTGGAGGTGTGGGTCCCTGCAAGAAGCAGGAAAAGAAGCATAGGAAAAAACCCAGCTTTTTCTTTCATGGGGTCCCTTCGGTTTCCCTGTCTCAGTTTGGTTGTCCTAAGGATTATGTGTGCTATGTTCACCCTTACATCACATAGAGTGAGTGCTGCTTGAGGACTTACTGTTCTGTGTAGGTCTTTGTCCATTAGGGAGGGCAGTATGCCCCCCCACCCGTCTGCCAATTTAAATGTTAATTTCCTCCAGAAACACACCCACAGACACACCCAGAATAAGATTTGACCAACTACTGGGGCACCCCAGTGGTCCAGGCAAGTTGACACATAAAACTAACGCTTTTTTGGGGGGTGATGCAAGCAATCTTTATCTTGGCAGGGGTGTGGGTATGTATTTATCAAAACTTATTTAATTGTACACTATGCAGTCCACTGTATAAAAATTAATCTCAATGAAAATATTGAGACAAAGTCACACTGACAGCAATCAGGATCTTCATCCTGGTCTGCCCCCCTCTCCTGCCCGGCCCCCATTGCGATTGCCCAGCTCTGTGTGGATTCAACTCCTTTTGCCTGCAGCCTGTGCCTTCACAACAGGGCTGCCCCATTACCCCCTATTTCTAGGTCCTGTGCCATTCCAGCCTAGGGGGTTGCAGATACAGGTGCATCTGGGCAAGGGGGGCATTGATGTGCACACCCTGTTAGTGGTTCCTGGGAAGGGCTTCACGTTTAATGTCTGGAGAGTGGCCTCAGCCTTGGAGAAGAGGGCCTCCCTGAGGCCAGGGTAGGGTCCACAGTAGAGTCTCCACTGCAGGGTGGAGGAGTGCAGGGGAGAGGAGCTGGGCGGGGGGGTGGGGAGTTGGCAANGGGGCAGAGACAAAATCAGTCATTGATCTCTCTCATCCCACCCTGACTCAATCATGTTATTTTTATAGATCAAACCCTAACATGGAATGTATTTGCACAAACGATACATTTCACATCACATATTATTTCTTACAATTAATTAGATTATACTTTAATATAAAAAGCTCATGAAAACTTAATTTAAATTCAGCAAACATGGAGTGAGCATGTCTATTAGGAGCAGGAAGATGTACCACATGCTCTGGGGCTGTAAACATGAGCTTAGAAGGGCCTGAGGGGGCAAATTCTGGCTGGCTGGTCTCTAAGGTGGGGCGTGAAGGGCAGGTGTAGGGATTAGCGTTGACTGGTTTGGTTTTGGTTCCTCAGTGGTCTGTGTTCCTGAGATAGTCTCACTTCCCTTTGAATTGAGGGTGGCTCCTTAGAAGGCTGTTGTAATCACTTATTTTAAAAAATAAATTGGTACCAAGTTGGCCACCAGCTGAGTCTATTCTGCTATGTGTGACCTATTCCCTACCTGCATGTCTCAGGGATGGAGTTGCATAAAGGAGCTTGAGAACCTGGCTTTAAGGAAGCTTCTGGAGGCCTGTTTCTGCTCCAGGGAGCGAGTCTACCTGCGAATGCCTGGGCAGAGATTCCGTGGGTCAGCCCCAAGGGCACACAGCTAGGGTGGCCTTGAGTGTGGGGGCGGGCACGTGGGATGGCTGTAAATCCACGCCCATGAGAATCAAATCTGGAGATGGCCAGGCTTGACCAGATTGGTGGTGGGGTACATACATACCCCTGATTTCCCTCTTTCAGTGAATCCCAAAACCCTTTTCAATGTACCATAGTGAAAGAATTTTGTGTGAATCAGGATAACATACAGAGATAGAGTTGTATGAACCCATTTCATCAAACAAATGTCTCTAGACCATGTTTATAAAATCTCATTTACTGAGCTCAGAGTTGATTCTAGACGAACAGCATTTCCAAATGAGATTGGAAGCAAACAAAGAGGCCGGCCATTAGGCTTATTATAGTCTTTTTCGCTTATATTCTAAAACCAGCCCATTTGAAACTAGCGAATAATAACCTATTAGCTACATAAACATGTACAATGACTCCCAATAATTTTGAGATGATGCTGCATTTTGTATTTGCAACCAAGCACAACAGTATGACACACATATTTTTCTTGTTGCACCTTTTAATCTATAATATTTGTAACATTTTTAAAATAATGATACAATTCTTTAAAACTACTTCCACACCAAAGCACTAAACATGAGACTTGATGGAACAGTGCTTGACAAAGAGACCAAAGGATTCTGACAAAGCGGGTGTAAACAAAGCATGTGCTACTGGCTGAGTTGTGTTGCCTGGCATTTCCATCAGTGCCTTTTGGAGGTGGGTCCAGTCGAAGGGGAGGGTGTCAGGCACACAGAGAGCATGGGGACAGCCTCTGTGGGAGTTTGCAGGACCGAAGCCCGGTGGGAAGGGAGGTGACCTGCAGCAAACGCTCGGTCTCAGGCTCTGCGGTCAATGCATGGAGATGTGTGCTCCCCAGGATCCCTTCAACTGCAGGAAAAGAGACTTTCACTGCATCCTGACACTAGGAAGTCCAAGGTTGCATGCTGGCTTCTGGCTGGGGTGGCTCAAGGGTCCCCAGCAATGCTATTAGCTCCTTCTCCAACCCTTGGCTCTGCTTCCTTTGAGGTTGCCTCCACTTGGCTACTGGTGGCTCCAGAATGACATCCTGCTTCCCCAGCAGCTTGAAGTGGAGAGTTTCCCGCTGCTCCTGAGTCTTGGACTGAGTCTTGTGAACAGAGCTGGGCCGCAGGTCTTCCCTGGATGGGATCTCTGCAACCAGGGGAAGGCGTATATGATGTGCAGTGATCGGTTCAGGCCTGAGTCACAGGCAGTTTGCTGAGACATGGCTGGGGGGAGCTGGCCAGCTCCACTTACCCCTTGCACTGAGTCTGCGGTGGTGAGGGCCCAGAGATAACTAGACATGCCTTACCAGGAAGAGGGGGGGTTGCGGAACCCACAGTGTCCTCTCACGTCCTGGAAACACATCAGCATCCGCTCCTGAATGACTTGAGAGAGCCTCCCCAGGGACACTTGAAAATCCATCCCCTTGACTGCTAGAGGAAGAAAGATACACGCATGCGATATGTGAGTGTTTATTATGCTTAAAACCCCACAAATGGTGTATTTTCTATGGGCACACATATAAGTATGTAAAAGACCCCTTTTTTAGAGTCAGAGATGTAGATATTAAATTCATTGCAATAGTTATTTCTGGAAAGGTAGGGAGGAGCCTGGGATGACATGTCAAGAGGACTTTGGCTTTAGATTTACTGGACACATTATAAAATTTAATTAAAGATAGTTTACATAGCAGGAAACAACCTCCTTGACCTCCACCACAGCAACTTCTTACCTGACACATCCCCAAAAGCAAGGGAATCAAGAGCAAAAATAAATGATTGGGACCTCATCAAGATTAAAAGCTTCTGCACGGCAAAGGAAACAATCCACAAAACTAATAGACAACAAACGGAATGGGAAAAGATAGTTGTAAATGACATATCAGATAAAGGGTTAATATCCAAAATCTATAAGGAACTCACCAAACTCCACACCCAAAAAGCAAACAACCCAGTAAAGAAATGGGCAGAAGATATCAACAGACACTTCTCCAAAGAGGACATCCAGATGGCCAACAGATACATGAAATGATGCTCAGCATCCCTCCTCATCAGGGAAATTCAGGAAAACTACACTGAGATACCACCTCACGCAAGTCACAGTGGCTAAAATGAACAAATCAGGAGACTCTAGATGCTGGCGAGGATGTGGAGAAACGGGCACCCTCCTACACTGTTGGTGGGANAGGGCACTTCTCCCAGTGCCCCCACTTCATCCCCAGTGGGGATGAGCACTGGGTGTTATACGGAAACCAACTTGACAATATTTTTTTAAAAAAATAAATAAATAAATTAGAGCATTTCTTACCAGGAAAAAAAAAAAAGAAATAGTTTACATATAATAACACTTACTCTTTTGAAGTCATGCCAGCCACCACCACAATCATGACAAAGAACAGTTTCATCACCTCCAAACATCTCTTGTAGTTAACCCCTTCGTGGTTAACCCCTCCACGAATCCCAGCCTCTGGAAACCATTCATCCACTCTCCATCCCAGGGGTTTGTCTGTCGGAGAGTGTCACATAAATGGACTCATGCAGTATGTACCCTTTTGAGTCTGGTTTCTTTCCTCCATGTTGTCACATGTATCAGTAGTTTGTTTCTTGTTTTCTGCTGAGTAGTATTCCATTTTTTGGGTGTACGACAATTTATCTTTTTTTTTTTAAATTTTTAATGTTTATTTTTGGGAGACAGGAGAGTGAGACAGAGTATGAGTGGGGGAGGGGCTGAGTGAGAGCGGGAGACAGAATATGAAGCATGCTCTAGGCTCCGAGCTGTCAGCACAGAGCCCAATAGCAGGATCATGACCTGAGGCGAAGTTGGATGCTTAACTGATCGAGCCACTCAGGCACCCCCACAGTTTATGTTGTTGAAGGAGTTTTGGGTTATTTCCAGTTTGGGGCCATTATGAATGAAATGCTATAAAAATTCCAATACAGATATGTATGTACGTGAGTTTTCATTTCTCCAGGGTAAATACCTACAAGTGGGATGGCTGAATAATAGAGTAAGCGTAGGTTTACCTTTATGAGAAATTGCACACTGTTTTCCATAATGCCACATCAGCAATTTTGAGAATTCCAGTGGCCCTGCAACTTCACCAGCATTTGGTATTGCCACCGGTTTTTTTTAAGCCATTCTAATTATGTATGCTGGTTTCTATTTTTGGTTTTTAATCTTGAAATAATCTTAGATTTACAGAAGACTTGCAAAAATAATGCAAAAACAAAGAGTTCCTGTGTTCTTTTTACTCATCACCCCTGCTATTAACATAGTTAGTACCTAATCACAGTATGCTTATCGAAATGACATTAACATCGGTGCAATACTAGTAACTAACCTGCAGAGTTTATTCAGATTTCCCTAGTTTTTCATTAATATCCATTTTCGGTTCCAGCATCCAATCCAGGAACCTGTATTACATGTAGCCTTCATGTCTTCTTAGTCTCTTCTGATGGGTGATTTCCCCCCAGTCTTCATGACTTTGTATTTCATGATATTCACACTTTTCAAGAGTACTGCTTAAGTATTTTGTGGAATGTCCCTCAATTTAGATTTGTCTGATGTTTTCTCATAATCAGGCTGATATTATGATGGGGGGGGGACATGTCACACAGGTTGGTTGGTTTATTTGTTTTTTTTAATATAATTTATTGTCAAGTTGGCTAACATACAGTGCATACAGTGTGCTCTTGGTTTTGGGAGTAGATTCTCATGATTCATCACTTGCATACAACACTCAATGCTCATCCCAGCAAGTACCCTCCTCAATGCCCATCACCCATTTTCCCCTCTCCTCTGCCCTCCCCCCATCATCCCTCAGTTTGTTCTCTGTATTTTCTTTTTAACACTTTATTATTTTCTGGCTTTGCAAGCTCATCTGTGTAGTCTCTGTCCCAGCCCTAGAATGAAACTCTTCTCCCAAAATCCCTGACTCTTTGTATGAGAGAACAGCATTTAGAAATCAAGATCTGGGTGCTGGGTGTCTTCATTGATATTGGGGTGTCCCTGCTTCTGGACTGTCTCAGCAAACAGAGCTAGGGAATTCTATGTATGTACTCTAAACATGCATATCCACATATCTCTATTTCTTTCTGTGTACATACTTTAACAAATGAGTTCATTCTAATATTTCTTTTTGTTTGTTTGTTTTATTTGAGAGAGAGAGAGCATGAGAGTGAGCAGGAGAGGGGCAGAGGGAGAGGAAGAGACAGAGAATCCCAAACAGGTTCCATGCCTAGTGTGGAACCCAACTCGGGGCTCGATCTCATGACTATGAAATTGTGACCTGAGCCAAAATCAAGAGTCAATTGTTTAACTGACTAAGCCCCCCAGGCGCTCCCCAGCTGATATTTCTGACTCCAATCCAGCACGTTGGTGTTCATTCTGGCACCTTCCTCCTTACTTCTTTTGTAACTTCTTTCTCAGTAAATAAAAAAGCTTTCATAATCTCCAGTATTGTCACCAAATATCTACTTGTTTGTTCAACTCTACTGTACATATAAAATACCTTTGGAATTCATAACCAGTATCTGTTGGAGAACACACTTACCAACCAGAGCACAGTTTCTATGTAGTTCTTTTTTCTTTATTCTTACAGAATCTAGTCAAAACAGTGTCTTTGCTCCTTCCTTCCTCACCAGGTTGAGTATGTGTAAGCCATCCGTCCATAAACAAATTCATTTGTCACTGTGTGCGTCTCATCTTGGATGCCTCTGACATTCTGCATGATTTCTAAACATTTTCACATAGCAAAACTTACTCTTTGTGGTATACAGATCTATGGATTTTTTTAAATGTTTATTTATTTCTGAGAGACAGAGAAAGATAGAGCATGAGCAGGGGAGGCGGAGGAGCAGAGAGAGGGAGACACAGAATCCAAAGAATCCAAAGCAGGCTCCAGGCTCTGAGCTGTCAGCACAGAGCCTGATGTGGGGCTCAAACCCACGAACCACGAGATCATGACCTGAGCCGGAGTCGGATGCTTAACCTACTGAGCCACCCACGTGTCCCTAGATCTATGGATTTTTGACAACTGACATAGATTTTCCTGTATTGAAAGTGCCTTGCATTCCTAAACTCCATTTGTTTGTTGTGATATATTACTCTTTTCATATATTGATGGATTAAGCTTGCTACTGTTTGGTTGAGGAATTTCACATCTGTGTGTGGAATTTGGTCTATAGTCTTCTTGTAAAGTCTTCCTCTGGTTTCGGCATCAGGGTAAATCTGGTCTCATATAGTGAGCTGCAGAGTTTCCCTCCTGTTTTATTTTCTGAAAGGGCTGTATGGGATTGGTATGATTTCCTCTTTAATTGTTTAGTGGAGTTCACCAACGAAACCATCTGGGTGTGAAGCTTTCTTTGTTGGAAAGTTTTCATTAAAAATTCAGTTTCCTTAATAGATATAGCACGGTTTGCTTTATCTATGTCGTTTTCAGTGAGCTTTGGTAGCTTCTTGTAAGGTTAAACTACATTTCCCATGCAATCCAGCAATCCCGCTCCTTGGTATTTACCTAGGTGAATTGAAATCTGGTGTTCACACCAGAAACTCTTTTTATTATTTTTTAAAATTTTAGTTGTTGTTGTTGTTGTTTTGAGGGTGTACATGAGTTGGGGAGAGGAGGCAGGAGAGAGAGAGAATCTTAAGCAGGTTCCACGCTCAGTGCAAAGCTCAACTCAGGGCTCGATTCCATGACCCTGGGATCATGACCTGAGCTGAAATCAAGAGTCAGATGCTCAACTGACTGAGCCACCCAGGCATCCCCCCCACTTCTTATTACTTTTTATTATTATTTAGAGAGAGCATGAGAGGAGGAGAGGGGCAGAGGGAGAGAAAATAAAAAAGTTTCAATTCAGAAGTTCATGGCAAGGATTGCCTGGGTGGCTCAGTCGGTTGAGCATCTAATTCTTGATTTTGGCTCAGGTCCTGAATTCAGGGTCGTGGGATTGAGTCCTGCCTCAGGCTCCGTCCTGAGTGTGGAACCTGCTTAAGATTCTCTCTCTTCCTCTGCCACTCTCTCCAGCTCAAGCACTCTCTTTCCTTCTCTAAAAGAAAAAGTTCATGGCAAGTTGTAGGACACACTACTGAAATATCTAGAAATGGCTCCTGCTTGATGCCAACTCCCAGGGCTTCAAGATCAGACAACCCTAGGCTTTGACCATAGCTGAACACCTGATGCAGGACGGCCCACACAGGAAAGCAGCTAGCCAGGCCTGGCCAATGAGGAACTTGGGTGGCCTGTAATGTGCAGACCCAGGTGCTGTCGGTGATGGTGACGGTGGCCCTGGGGGGGGGGGTACCGTATTTTCTGTCATGTGGTTTCAGGAAACAGTAGATGCTGAGGAAGAGAACAGATCAGTCGCAGGGAGAGGGGCTGAGATGAGAGACCCAAACCACACAGTTTGCTCCCACATTCCTCTTGCGTTGCTGTGTTGAGCTGTGGGACACACCCCAGGCCAGAGTCCCTTAGGACAAGTTGAGTTGGGTTTCTGTTACCTGCACCTGAAAGTATCCTAACGCTCAAATATCTTTCCTCAGACACTTCATGTTTTCTTCTGGAGGGGAGAGTTTTTCCATATCACCTGTCACTTTCCCTCTCGAATCTAAATGGTAGGCCACCGTGGCCAAGCCATACCGTGCTGTTCCTCATTTTCATCTTTCAGTAAAGTGAAGAAAATCCTTTCTGACCGACTACAGAGGCGTCTTGCATGGAGAGGGTGCTCAAATGCTGTCCAGGAAAAGGATGTTGTGTGGAAGGTCCCCAAGACGTGCCTTGCATTCATCTGAATTTTGGGCTGAGATATATCCAAGAGTGGCAATGACAGTGGGGACAATGGGATTTGTCTCTGCTTGGGAGCAAGAAAGGCCCTTGTTGCCTTGAAGGCGTCACTGGTCTCTTGAGCGGCCATTACTATTGCTGTTGTCAATGTCATTATTGTTGCAACTAGACTAGATGGAGCACTGTGAGTTCACGGCGGTTCTGGGTGTGCCTGGGGTTCTCCCTGACTCCAGACTCTGACTCCTTCCCACTCAGCTCCCTGTGGCCACACTTTAGATAGACTCCAATCAGACTTTGGCCCTTGCTAACAAAATTAGGGAAACGGGGCTTATTTTCTCCTCTTTATTTATAAAAATTAAAAAAAAAAAAAACAAAAATGTAAAGAATATTACCTTTTGGTTTTCTAAGTGACAGAACGTTATCTGAATAAAATACTGGCATGAGCTTTCGGGATGGACATTTCTGGTGCTCATTCTCTGACGGGGGGTGGGGGGAATTACTCCTTTGTCTTTTGTGTGACTTCCTTTATTGGCAGTACAGGGATTCCAGTGGAAGAAAGGACACCTCTAGGATTTCCGTGACTTCATCGTTGCCTACAGCTCACCAGGTGCCAGGCCTGATGCTCAGTTGCACTTGGCCTCAGCTACCTGAGAAAATGTAAATTTGTATTTCCGGGGCCAGATAACGTGCTTTTTTCCCCTTTGTTATCTTTGATTTATTTGCTGGAAGGAAACTTTTAAGCTTCCTGGCGCTGATTACTTCAGCTGCTGTGATGCTAATGATTCACATATTGAACAAATAAAATATCCTGGAAACCTGCTAAGGGAGGAACTTCAAAACACATTCATTCTGTTGACAAATGTGCCCTTCTGAGAGGCTTAAGGAGGGCCCAATTTTGTTTGGTTTTGTTCCTGAGGGTACCACACACACCTCTTTACTTCTGAATATTTTATTCCTTGAAAAAGTTGTAAAAAGCAGAAACAGGCAATTCACCAAGGAAGAAGGGCAAATGGCCAAAACGCATATGAAAAGATGTTCAATCGAATAGAAGCAAATTGAAGCAGCGAGATATTTTTTCCTCCAGCCACATTAGGAAATGTTGTATAAAGGCTGACAATAACTCTGAGAGTTGCTGAGAAAATGAGCATTTTCATGCCCCGTCTTCTAGGTACAAGCTGGCAATGTGCCTCCATGTTTAAACTGTTCCCTTTGGCTTGGAAACGGTACCTGTGGGCGTTCCTTTTAAAGACCTGACTGGATCCCTTTGTGAGGATGAAGACTGAGGTCATTTCTTGAAGATTGCTTAGGAAGGAGACTAGAAACAACCTAACGTCTACCAGCAGGGGTGGATTAGGCAAATGACAGGCACAGCTCTCTGTGAGTGCATGGCAGTCACTGGGAACGAAGGTACAGGGCTCTGTGTGTGATGGGGACACACGTCATTAATGTACTGCCAGGCAAAAACCATTACAAAACTGTGCTCACTTGTGATTCCGTTTCTGTAAAGAAATCTGTATGTGCCTTTGGAAAAGTAGGGGCACCTGGGTGGCTCAGTCAGTTAAGCGTTGGACTTTGGCTCAGGTCATGATCTCACAGTTCATGAGTTCAAGCCCCACGTCAGGCTCTGTGCTGACAGCTCACAGCACCCAGAACCTGCTTTGGATTCTGTGTCTCCCTCTCTCTTTGCCCCTCCCCTGCTTGTGCTCTGTCTCTGTCTGTCTCTCTCAAAAATAAACAAACATTAAAAAAACAAAGAAAGAGGGGCGCCTGGGTGGCTTAGTCGGTTAAGCGTCCGACTTTCGCTTAGGTCATGATCTCACGGTTCGTGGGTTCGAGCCCCGCGTCGGGCTCTGTGCTGACTGCCAGCTCAGAGCCTGGAGCCTGTTTCAGTCTGTGACTCCCTCTCTCTCTGACCCTCCCCAGCTCACGCTGTCTCTCTCTCTCTCTCCTAGAAATAAATAAAACATAAAAAAAAAATTAAAAAAAAGAAAGAAAGAAAGAAAGAAAGAAAAGTAGTCTGGCCAGGCACAGAGGGACAAATACTGCATAATTCCACTTAGCAACTGGAGTAGTCAAATTCATATAGACAGAAGGTAGGTTTCCCCCGGGGCTGGAGGAGGAGGGAATGAGAGTTTTTGTTTAATGGGTACAAGGTTTCAGTTTGGGAAGATGAAAAAAGTACTGGAGACGGATGGGGGGAATGGCTGCAGCATGGTGTGAATGTACTTCCTGCCACTGAACTATACCCTTAAAAATGGTTAAAGTGGTAAATTTTATATTACACATATTTTACCACAACGCAACATTTTTAAAGATGTTTTATTTATTTCTGAGAGAGAGAAAGAGAGAGAGAGAGAGACAGTGTGAACAGGGGAGGGTCAGAGAGAGAGGGAGACACATAATCCGAAGCAGGCTCCAGGCTCTGAGCTGGCAGCACAGAGCCCAATGCGGGGCTTGAAACCACGAACCATGAGATCATGACCTGAGCTGAAGTCAGGTGTTTAACCAACTGAGCCACCCAGCTGCACCCCAAATTTTTTTAAGTAGCTGAAAGGATATCTGCCAAAACACCAGTGTTATTTTCTGTGTGATTGTTTTTGTTTTCTTTACAATAGCAGAGATTCTGTGAGCCCATTTTGGCCGACCAGTGAGCTGTGGATTCACTGAGTACCTCTATTTCTGTTTATATTTTGTTTTTGTTTTTTTTTTTAATATTTTTATTTATTTCTAGGAGAGAGAGAGAGAGAGACTGCATGAACAGGGGAGGGTCAGAGAGAGAGGCAGTCACAGACTCTGAAACAGGCTCCAGGCTCTGAGCTGGCAGTCAGCACAGAGCCCGACGCGGGGCTCGAACCCACGAACCGCGAGATCATGACCTAAGCGAAAGTCGGATGCTTAACCGACTAAGCCACCCAGGCGCCCCTCTGTTTATATTTTGTAAATGTGGCTATGTGGACTTCGAGCCTGCTCCCACACCTTCCCTCAGGTCTTTCTGTTTGCCAGATTTTCCTTAAAAAGCAAATATCTAATTCTTGCCCTCCCCCTTTCCCACTGCCACCCCCTCCCTAAACTTCCACACACGGGTGGCTGAGGGGACAGACTTGGGCATAGGTCCTGACACATGGCCCAGTGGAATTCATTCTCAGCCCCTGTCGCCTGCTTCTACCCACATGGGCACCAGCACCTGTTCTAGCCACCAGGGGGTTTGGTGGGGAGGGAGAGGAGGACATCTGGGGCTCAGTTCACATAAGCCACAGCAGCTGGTGCCAGCTGGGCACTGGCAGACCCGAGGGACGGTCCCAAGGATTAGTGCTAAACTCTTTGTCGCCCTCCCTGCCCCCGCTTTCTGTCCCCACTTCATGCCTCTGCTCTCTCTGTTCCGGAACCAGTGCCTGAGAGAGAGTGTGTGTGACTGGCTGACCTTGGTCACATGCATGTCAATGCTTGCAGGGAGCAGGATAGAATGTGTTGATCTGGGGCGCCTGGGTGGCTCAGTCAGTTAAGCCTCCGACTTTGGCACAGGTCATGATATGGTTCGTGGGTTCGAGTCCCGCGTTGGGTTCTGTGCTGACAGTTCAGAGCCTGGAGCCTGTTTCAGATCTGTGTCTCCCTCTCTCTCTGACCCTCCCCTGCTCACTCTCTCTCTCTCTCTCAGAAATAAATAAAACATTAAAAAAAAAAAAAAGAATGTGTCGATCAGTAGGCCTCTGGACTTCCTGAAATGGCAAGGGGCAGAGCATCCTCAAAAGGAAACTGAGGTATGGGGCCAGAGAGGAAGAACCACCTAGCCCGTGCACCTGTCCACTCTGTCCACTCAGCAGCTCCATTCCAGAGCCCAGGACTTCTCCACAAGCTGTTCCCTCTGCCTGCTACACTCTGTCCCCAAACCTTTGCCTGACCAGCTCCTTGTTATTCACCTCTCAGCTTGAAGGCCACCTATGCAGGCCGTGGTCACCGCGGTGCATCTCTCTGCCAGGCCACTCAAGATCCTTCCATCCTGATCCTCAGTTTTACTTCCTCTAGTACACTTATCTTCACCTGTGTTCACTTACTCACCTGCATGTTTTGAAACATGGAAATGTAGTCTCTTACAGGTCTGGAGGCTGCAAGTCCAAGGTCAAGGTGTTAGCAGGCTAGGCTTCTCCCACAGCCTCTCTCTTGGGCTTGCAGATGGCTGGCTTTTCACTGTGCCTTCATGTGGCCCTTTTCTCTATGTGCTCACACGTCTTTGTCCAAATTTCCTCTTTGTATAAGGACACAAGTCAGATTGGATTAGGGCCCATCCCAATGGTCTCTGTCTAACCTAATTACCTCTTTAAAGACCCCATCTCCAAATAGAGTCACATCCTGAGGTACTGGGGGTTAGGGCTTCAATGTACAAATTTTGGGGAAATGCACTTCATCCCATAGCAGTCCTCAAGCAGGGTTCTGGTCCTCTTCCTCCATTGCTGTGGACGAGGGGATTGCCTGAAACCTTGTTGGGTGCATGATGAGGATTCAAGCATATTTGAAGAATAAGAGTGAGAAAGAAAAAGAAGGAAGGAAGGAAAGAAGGAAGGAAGGAAGGAAAGGAGGGAGGGAGGGAGGGAGGAAGTGGGGGAGGGAGGGACACTGTGGAGTCAAGATCTGACAGGCATGTCCAGCCTGGTGATGGTGCTGTCCCCAGAAACCTCCGAGGCTGAGTGAGGATGAAATGAGCCTGTAACGATAAGAAATGGTGTCCATGCCTCATCATAAGCAAGAGCTCAGGACCAATCGGTAGCTCCGGAGTTGGAGGGGGATTGGAGAGATGCTTATGAATATATTCAGTTATGGTATTAGTTACATACTGCTGCAAGACAAATTACTGCAAAGCTTAGTGGCTTAAAAACCAATATGTTTTTAAGTTTCATAGTTTCTGTGGGTAATTGGCTGGGTGCCTCTGACTCAAAATCTCTCACAAGGTTGTAGTCAAGGGGCTGCAGTTTCATCTGAAGGCTCCACTGGGGGAGGGTTGACTTCTTAGCTCATGTACTGGCTGTTGGTGGGATTCAGTTCCTGATGACTCTGGCTGGAGACCTCTCTCATCCTTGCCATGTGAACCTGTCCACAGGACGGCTCACAGCATGGCTTCCCTCAGAGTGAGCAAGTACCTAGGTGAGAGATGATAGGAGAGGCCAGCCCAAGATGGTGGCCATGATTTTTTAACCTCATCTTGAAAGTGACATCCATCACGTTTGCTATTCACGGAAGAGAATCTCTAGGCACAGCTCATGCTCAAGGGGAGGAAGGTCCACAAAAGCATGACTTCCAGGGGTCTGGAATCAGCGGGGGCCACTGTAGACCACAAATCCCCTGACATCACACTAAGGGGAAAGGTCCAGGTGTGCATCCCCATGACTCAGAAGCCATCCCGTGAGCCAGCATTACCGGCAATAGCAAAACACTAAAACCGTGTGAATGTCCTCAGGATGTAATGCATACAAAAGTGATGGCATTCTGCGTACAATAGAATAATAATGAAAAAGTTAAAAGAAATTGGGTGTTTGGGTTCTTCGAGAAGCAGACACTAAAATGGGGTTAGACCTGTAAGAGATTTCCTGACCAATAAAGAGGAGGGAGCCCAGGAAAGGCGGGAGAGCCCCCAGGCCTGATGTGGACATGACCCCCTGCCACGAGAGAGGTCCCACATCTCCCAGCAGTGGACTGGCATTAGTACCCCTGCCGTGCTCAGCTGTGTGCTGGGAACAGGGCGCGGGAAGTGTGATTGGGAGCCATGTATTTTCGTGGCTCCTGGATGAATAGACTAGATCAGTGTGGATAAATCTTAAAGACCTAGTGCTGGGCTGATAAAAAAGCAAGTTACCAGAGGATACAAGCTGTACGTTGCTTTGTACACAAAGCAATATGATACATTGGTCATGCGTATGTGGTATGTTGTAAAAGGAGAAGGATGAAGAAGAGGAAGTATGTGCACAGGACTCAGGGGGCCAGGGAGGGGGAATGGGATAGGGCAGCATTCCCTGGAGGTGACACCTGATTCTAGGGGATGCCGGGGGGACTCCTTTCCCACAGGAGACAGGATGGAAGAATGAGATTTCTGGATGCCGCCTGAGCCATGCTCTTGTAGGTAAACGGCTGCTGACCATCTCCGCCGGTGTGAGCAAAGCTGCCTGGATGGTGGGGATGTAGAGGGCATGCTGACACCTCTAGGAAGGAGCTGATGGCCAAAGGACATGGACAGCCATGAGAATTAGCCTGCAAACTACAAGAGGCTGATGTGTGCAGCCCCAGAAGCCTGTTCAAAGTACAGAAGGGGAGGCACCACCTTGGTGGCTCAGTCGGTTAAGTGTCTGACTTCTGATTGACTCATGCTTAGGTCATGATCTCTTGGTTTGTGAGTTTGTGCCCCGTGTCAGTCTCCACACTGACAGCGCAGGGCGTGTTTGGGATTTTTTTTTCTCTCTCCCTCTCTCTCTTCCCCTCCACTGCTTGCACTCTCTCTATCTCTCTCAAAATAGATACATAAACTTTAAAAAAAAAAAAAGGTACAGAAGGAGCAGTGAGGTGTGAGGGAGTCTTGTCTCCCTCTAGGAGGGCAGAGATATGGCCGGCATGGGTTCTGAAGACTGAATAGGAGTTTTCCCAGAGTGGAGCATGCAGATAATGGCTAGTGTTTACCTCTGTGTCAGGCATTGTTGTAAGTGACTTGCAGGTTTTAACACTTTTAATTCTTACCGTGATCTCGTGAGGTAGGTACTGTTGTGCCCCTGTTTATAGGTAAGGAAGCCAAGGCTTGTAAAATGAAGGAGCCTCTAACACGGGGAGTGAGTTGGGAGGCCAGATGGAATCCTCCGCAGGTCAGTTGCAGAGTCTCTGTGCTTAATCATGCTACTTTTCCTGCTTGTGGCATGGTTTGGGTGACTTTCGGTGGGACCAGAATGATCTGGGTCAGGACTGTCACATTTTGCAGTAAATACCACTAAACCACAATGCAAGGGCATTATTTTCTCTTTCTCATTAGTCTCCTACAGTTTTTCTCATTTGATTAAAGAGAAAGTCTCAGGGTTTTTTTTTGTTTGTTTGTTTTTTTAAGGTTTATTTATTTATTTCGAGAGAGACAGAGAGAGCATGAGCAGGGGAGGGACAGAGAGAGAGGGAGAATCCCCCAAAAAGAAAGTTTCCGTTTTTAAATTTTTAACATGTATTTATTGTTTTTGAGAGACAGAATGTGAGCGGGGAAGGGGCAGAGAGAGAGAGGGAGACACAGAATCCAAAGCAGGCTCCAGGTTCTGAGCTGTCAGCACAGAGCTTGATGCGGGGCTCAAACCTATGAACCGTGAGATCATGCCCTGAGCTGAAATCGGATGCTTAACCGACTGAGGCACCTGGGCGTCCAAAAGTCTCAGTTCTGATGCTAGTGTGCCTTGAATGCTCTGGACTATTTCCTAAATCTCCCTGGTAGAGATTAACACACACACACACACACACACACACACACACACATACACACACACATGCAGGCTGATGGACAGATAGACAGATAGAAAAACAGAGTGGTGCCTGGGTGGTGCAGTCCGTTAAACGTCCATCTCTTGACTTTGGTTCAGGTCATGATCTCACCAGTCATGGGACTGAGCCTCATGTTGGGCTCAGAGAACAAGGAGCCTGCTTGGGATGCTCCCTCTCTCCGTCCCTTCCTCGAGTCTCTCTCTCTCAAAATAAGTAAATAAAACTTAAAAAAAAAAAAGGAAAGAGAGAGAAAGAAATGGATGCAGGCAACAAAATATACAATATTTTCTTAGGGTCCTGCTTATATTTATGGGTATCTATTTACAGCTAGAGTCTGGATTTACGAAATTTCTTTTTGAAGTAGAAGTATTTAAATAGAAAAAAATGAGCTGATTTAAATGCGACCATTAAGTCCATAATAAAGGTTTGCTGCCCAGCATGTGGAGGAGGGGCCCTGCGAGCCTTGGCGAGTGGGTAGCTCTGCACTAGGTGCCCTGTGCCCCCCCTCCCCGGGGGGGGGCAGGAATCTAACAGAGACAAGTAGCCTCGCTAGCAGCCACCTCAGTGGGCCGCTGTCCCACACAGGTTGGAAGTGAGCTTGGCCTCCCGTCTAACCCACTTTGACCCACTGCTGGGGGTGGGAGGCCTTGGCCTTCCCGGGTCTGCGCGTGCGCCTCTGGACTCACCCTCTTCCAGCCTGTCACTTACCCCTGTGGCAGCAACACGGTTAAAGAACAAACCTTACCTGTTAAGCCATCTCGGGGCTCTGCTGCGCTTTGCTCCATTAATAATTTAGTGAAGTGGACTGAATTAGATTGATTCTCCCCCAAATCAATACACAAATGATTATTGTTTCAGGGCAATTCTGACTGCTTCGGCAAGGCCGAGGGGAGCTTTCTGACTGAAAATTGGAACGGCGCTCATCATTCAGAACGACTGTGGAGAGGGTTATGTAAACCAAGGGCTGACCTGGCGCTAACATTTTTATTGCCATAAAAGCTTTTTTTTTTTTTTTTTTTTTTTTGGAGTGGTGCTTTTACGACATACTTACCTTCACTGTTCCAGACCTATAATTTTAAAATTACTGCTCAATACTGGAGGCGAAATGATTTTACTGCCGCTGGTCTGTTAAAGTTGTAAGAATCCGCAAGGGCTTGGAGAGCATCTGTGGCTGGGTGGGCTTGGCCGCGCCGAGCCATGACCATGAACGTGCGGGCAGACGTGGTGGAGCTGGGTCCATGGGCGAGGGCTGGGGGTGCCTGGGCATCGTTGCCCCCAGCCGACCAAGCCAGCGTCACCAGGAAGCCACACCAGACCCAAAACGGCACCCCAGATTGGCTGCCTCGCCCCACAGGGCTCGGGTGGAAATGTCACAGCCCTGAATTTTGCCAGTTTATCATTAGCATTTTTTTTTTTACTCTGGTAAAATATGCATAACACAAAACTTACCATTAAACAATTTTTTAAAATGTTTATTTATTTTTGAAAGAAAGGGCATGAGTGGGGGAGGAAGGGGACGGAGGATCTGAAGCGGGCTCTGCTCTGACAACCAGGTACGACGCTCGAACTCACGAACCGTGAGATCATGACCTGAGCCAAACTTGGACGCATAACCAGCTGAGCAAGGCACCCCACAAGACTCACCGTTTGAACCACTTGCAGTGTGTGGTTTCAAGGGCATTCGGTACACTCACACTGTTGTGCAGCCTTCACCGCTACCCGTTGTCTGGAATGGAAACTCTTGTTCCCGTTAAACAGTAACCCCCCCATTCTTTTCTCCCTGGCAGCCACCATTCTACCTTCTGGCTCCATGAGTCTGACTATTCTAGGCACCGCCAGTAAGTGGGATCATGCTGGCTTATTTCACGAAGCGTAATGTCCGCAAGGTTCATCCCCGCTGTGACATGGGTGAGAATGTCCTTCCTTTTTAAGGCTGACTGGTATTCCATTGTGAGGTACACCACGGTTTGTGTACCCGGCCCTCTGTCAATGGACACCTGCATTGCCGCCACCCTTTGGTTATTGTGCATAACGTTGTCATAAGCGCGAGTGTGCGAGTATCTCCTGAACTGCTTTCAGTTCTTCCGGGTGTATACTCAAGTGTGGAATTGCTGGGTCATGGGTAGTTCTATGTTTAACCTCTTGAGAAACTGCCCAACTGTTTTCCACAGCAGCTGCACCGTCTTACATTCCCATGAGCAGCGTGCAAGGGTTCTCACGTCTCCGCATCCTCACCAATACGTGTTGTTTTCTTTCCTTCCTTCCTACATTCCTTCCTTCCTCTCTCTCTCTCTCTCCCTCTCTCTCTCTCTCTCTCCCTCCCATCCTTCCTGGCTTCCTTCCTTCTTTCCTCCCTTCCTTCCTGTGTACGTCCCTCTCTTCCGCCTGCTTGCTTGCTTGCTTTCTTCCTCTCTCTCTCTCTCTCTCTCTCTCTCTCGCTTCCCTTTTCTCCCTCCCTCTTCCTTCCTTTCTTCCCTTTTCTCCCTTCCTTCCTTCTTTCATTCCTTCTTTCCTTTCTCCCTCTCTCCTTCCCTCCCTCCCCCTCTCTCTCTCTTGCTTATAATAGCCATCCTAATGGATGCAAAGTGGTATCTCATTATGGTTTTGATATTTTTAGTATTTTAAAATCAAATAAACCATAACTCCCTTTCTCTGAAGCTATTTTCCCCCCTCTTACCTCCTTTCTTGTTCTCCTGTCGTCCTATTCCCAAAGTTGTGCATTAGCTGCCATTCAGAAGTCCCTCAGACATGGGTTTCATGCTACTTCCGACCTAAATGGCTGAGGTTTTAAAATGTCATTTGAGGGGTGCTTGGGTGGCTCATTTGGTTGAATGTCTGACTCTTGACTTAGGCTCAGGTCATGGTCTCACCATCCTCAGATCGAGCCATATGTTCGGCTCTGCCCTGAGCATGGAGCCTCCTTGGGATTCTCTCTCCCATGCTCTCTCTCTGCCCCGCCCCCATTCTCTTTCTCAAAATAAATAAATAAACTTAAAAAAAATTAAATATCATTTGACCAATGTAGACTTTAAAGTGTATGGGAGCAAAATAGCCACTTAGGAGACCCTGTCCTGTGAGGCTCCTCTGCGGTTCCCGAAAGGGTCTTAGAAAGCACCCAAGGACAGTTTCTGTTCAAGGAGAGACTGGCTCACATGCAGACACAACCGCCTTGTCACTTGAGTGAGTAGCTGGCCTGGGGTGCTTGAGCGCTTCTCTCCAGGGGAGGCCGGAAGCCTGGGGGCCAGTCAGTATGTCCACATACTGGTGGGGGTGGTGCACAGGGCAGAGAACCTCTCCAAATGCTCTCTAGCTCTGCATCCTGGCTGTCCACCTGGCAGAATGAAGGAAGAGTAGGCATGAGCTGTGGGGAAAAGTGGACAAGTTGGGTGGAGGTAGGCGCGCTTGGAGAGGATGCTGGGTAGAGCCAGTCCACGGGATCATGAAGCTCAGGTTAAACTCTGAGGTCTGTTCTAGAGCATTTTCTGTAGGGGGCATGATCCAGTTTGCATGATAAAAATGTGAGCTGTTGATTGGGAGTCTGGGGACCCTATAGGAGGCTTCTGCAGAGATCCTAGAGAGAGGAGAGGGTGGCTGGGACCAGGAAGGTGCTGTGGTGATGGAGAGAAGTGGCAGATGTGAGATATGAGGTAGGGACTAGCTATCAAGACGCAGTGATGGACTGGTGTTGAGGGACTGGGGTAGGGATTATTGACTCAGTAACTGATGCGGCCATGAACTGAGCAGGGCCCAAGGGGAAGGTGCTGACTGTAGAGTGAGAAGTGTCTGGTGGAGAGTGCGGTTTGGACAAAGAAGGGTTGGCCCTCTTAGAAGGCACCTGCAGGAAGACTGGACTAGGTGGTCATAAGACTTTGTTTTAGTTTTATTCACCAAAGTCACATTTGGCTTTTGATCCTGAAATAAATTCTAACTATTTGAAATCAAGAAAGACAATGACTATCCAGCTTGGCACCCCAGTGGATAAGAGTGGGCTTGAATTTGCATCTGCTGGTAAATGGTGACATGGAAGGAAGACATGGGGTGTCTTCCTTGTCCTGCAGAGGCCTTGGGGCATGTGGCCAGTGAACAAGCTTTGGCAGTGATCCCTTTGTTCTAGACAGGGGTTTATGTGAGACAACCCCATGCCCCTTCCCGCTCCTCCCTCCAGAAGCAGATCGCTGAAAATCTCATTGGCCCATTGGCCACATCTCATGAAACACATGTGAGTGACAGCAGCTTTGCTTCCTCCTAACTAGGAAGGCCAGCTTCCTGCCAGGAGGACCCTGAGGCCCCGCCTAGGTCCCTCAATCCTATGCCTCTTTCATCTGTCCCAGCCGGTGTGCAAGTTCTTGGGGGGGGGGGGGTGTGTGTCTATTACTGGCATCACCATCTTTCCAACACTAAATTCTCGAATAGTTGGAAGATTTCGGGTTGTGATAGACAGAAAGCCCGTGGTTACAACTGATGCTGGAGCTGATGCACGATGTTTGTTAACAAGTTACAGGACCATTGAGCCAGGGCACTGAGTCCTGCAGCAGAGACTGGACTGTGAGGAACGATTCCAGAAGTGGTTAGGGGAGAGGACAGGGCCAGGGCTACACTGGGGAACCCTAGTGAGGCCCCTGCCCTGGGTGGCAGCCTCTAGTGGGCACTAAACTGGAAATGGGGTATCAGGTAGCTAAGATCTCACTATGGGTAAAGGAGTAGCTTTGTGCCAAAAAACTCGTTAATCAAGAAAAACCGTGTCTTTAAATGTTTTCTCAAAAATAAATAAATAAATAAATAAATAAATGCAGGCTTGCCTGGGTGGTTCAGTTGGTTAAACAACTGACCCTTGATTTTGGCTCAGGTCATGATCCCAGGGTCATGGGATCAAGCCCACCATTGGGCTCTGCACTGAGCATGGAGCCTGCTTGGGATTCTCTCTCTCTCCCTCTTCCCCCACTCCCCCCACTCTCTCTCTAAAATAAAAAAAATTAATGCAAAAAATTCATGATGAACAAAATATTAAATGTTTAAATACAGAGAGGTGGTGATTTTTGTGACCCTGCGCTCTTCTGCAATGGAAGTAGTTGTTTCCAACCAGCCCAAAGTTCCCAGGGAGCTGGCTGTCCCCTGCTATGTTGCTTTATGAGGGTTGATAAGGGGGCGTGGACAGATTGGGCAACTTGGGACTTTATGTATAGTCATGTTTTGTGACTGCAGAACTTTTATTAACCTTTCCACTCAGCTTAAAATATGGGAGCGTATTTTGATAAATGTATACAGTGACTCTCATATTCCCTTTTGCCTCAGGCTCCAGTAGGGCTCCCCATGGGCTTGGCCTCCACCCTGGATTCCTTTCAGGGCTTGGAAATTAAGCATCTAGAAAGCAATCCTCAAGTAGAAACAAAACTTCGGACTCTGCCTGTCAGTTCTCCAATTCTGTTGGATATTCTTGCCATGCGTAAATGCCCATTACGTGAGCAATCAGCAGGCTGGGGAAATCCTGAAACCAAATTATGGCGGCCTAGTGCTCTTTACCATAAATGAGTCATTTATCTTGTTATTTAATTCTTAAATCATTTGCTATATCTCTCAAGAAGTCTGCTTTGGAAAAATCACCAAAGGAATTGGAAGAGAGAGAACACACACACACACACACACACACACACGCAGAGTTGGCCTTCACAGTGAAAATGGGTCTACAATGTTCACTAATACCTTACCAGTTTCTCTTTACCTTCTCTCCAAACAAGGAGAATATCAGAGGAGTGGTGGTAATTGAAGAGGGGTCCTGAACCTCAGCTCGGGGCAGCCATGGCGCCCCAAACAGAGCCTCCATGCCAGGACCTCTGAGTTCACATTAGTCTCATGTAAGGAAGGTTGACCCTGCCTGACCCTAAATGGCCTCCTCAGCTTTTCTGTCTCTCCCGGCTTTCTGCCTCTTCTGGACCAGCCCCTGGGTTGACACCACTCCCAGGTGACAGCCCCAAGCCTGAGAAGCAAGCCTCCTTTCCATTCCCCAGAGCCTGATGGGATGATTAGGTGGGCTCAGGGGTCCCCGGAAGTAAAGGGTGGTTTTCCAGAGGCCTGCTAGCGTGGTCCCCAAAATATATTCCCATGCTTTGCTTTGCACAGAAGGGTTCGTTTTAGGGACATGCCAGGGCCAGGTGGGCTGGCAAACGAGGGGCAGGTCGGAGGGGCAGGAGCACCTCACCCGTCAGATAGACCTTAGCCCTGCCTCACCTCGCGCGGTCCTGCCCTCAGGTGCCCTCTCCCGCTCCCGCACAGCGGCCCCTAAGGCCCCGGGAGGGACCAGTTCGTGGGCCCGGGAGCGGGCCAGACCGGAGCTGACGGGGCCCTGGCTCGGGGACTGGGACGGGGGACGCCGACCCG
>NW_027528608.1:3625977-3635206 GCF_008692635.1 Crocuta crocuta
AGTCCTTCGAAGAAGGAACTGTTTCCTGCCGGGACTTGGGGCGGGGGCGGGTGCTAGCGGGAGCCGCGATGAGGATGCCGACAGGAGGCTGCTGCGAGAGTGACTCCTGTCTTCCCTTTGTGTCTCTTAGACCCAGCGGGGCAGGCCTGCTCAGCCCAGGGTGGTGTGTCTGGGGAGGGCCCGGGGACCTGTCCAGGCCTGGCACCTGGAGGAGGTGGGGGCGGGGGAGGGACTCCTGCCCTGTCCAGGAGTTTTTCTGTCCACCTTTCCCCCGCCGCGTGTGGGGGAGAGGGGAAGAAAGGAGTTAAATCCTCAACCCACATGGCTCCTTTATTTACCATGAGGAGGAGGGAGGCCATTATCTGAGCTTGGGGTCATTAGGGGACAGCCTATGGTGTCACTAAAGCTACTGAAATGACACAGTAAAAAAGAAACCTGTCAGCGTTCAGCTGCACCGTCGTCTGCCTTTCAGTAATCAGGGAGCTCTGTCTGAGTCTTCTGGAAGGCCCCTTGCCTCAGCTGTGTGAATGGCTAATAAGGGCTGGGGACCCCCCCTCCCCCACAAAGCACCCACTCCCCAGTCTGTTAGGTCATGTGCTGTCTGGACTCTGAGCAGCTGGGTACTGGGCTTTCCCCAAGGGGTGCTCCCCCTGCCCAGATGTGGCATGGGCTCTGCAGAGCCTGGGTATTTTCAGAGGGGGCATCTGCCCCTGCTTCCTCACTAGTTGGAGGCTGACCCGGGCAGAGATGCTCTCCGCCTCCCTTGACATCCTTGATGTTGGGGGAAGGGGGCATCCTGAACCCCGCGAAGCTGAGTTTGCCCATATCCCCTTCCTGGTCTTGTAACCCCCCTGCAGAAAAGCAGTAGGTGAAAGCAAAGGACAAAGCCCATGCAGGTGAATTCTTGAGGGGGTGGGTGGCAGGAGAGTTCTTTGCCTCCCTTCTCAAGGTCAGCATGGCACAGCCGAGTGGACCTTGAATCCTGCTAACTGTGCATCCCTATAAAACGTGGTAATCAGAACTGCTTCCTCCCGCCCTGGCTGCTAGTACACCCGGTGGCTGGCAAGGCCCCTCAGTAAGAGGAAGCCCTTCCACGTGGGAGGGGCCCCCTTGCGGGCAGAGCCCTCGTCCAGGCTGAACCAGGGTGGTCCAGGCATGGATTCCTGAGCTGGACAGGGGAGACCCCATCGTACAGGAGTTAGAATTCCCAGACCTGGGGAGTAGCCCGAGGGGTCCGGGGCACCCCACTCTCTTTGGCTGCGGGAGTGGGGGGTGGGTCCTGAGACCCTCTATGGTCCTCCCCTCTGCCCATCCTGGCAGGACTGGGTGGGAGTGGAATAGTCTGTGGCAGCGCTCTGGGCCTCGCCCTGTGAGAGGAAGAGAGCCAGCCTGGGGTCTGGCCGTGTGGTCCTGTGTCCATCAAGGGCTGCTGTTGGCCCAGTGCAGGTGTCTGGGCCCGGAGAGCCACTGCCCCCCTACTGACTCCTCCCTGTGTCTCCCACAGTGAACATCGTCCTCACCGGGCGGCTCAGCAGCGCAGTCCCTGCCTTAGGTGAGTAAGATGCTTCTCGCTTTCTTCCCTTCCTCCCTGCCTTTCTGGTTTAGTCCACCCCTGAGGTCAGCTGGTCTCTTTCAGCTTCAGTCCTTGTGCATTTTTTCTGCATCACAAAGGAGCTGTTTGGCCCTGGGCTAGCTTACACCTCCCTAAGTCTCAGGTTCTCTTCTATAAAATGGGTGCGATGATAGGATCTACCCCAGAGTCTACTTATTAGAGTCAATGGGCAAACGAGGCAAGGCGCTCAGCATGGCAATGACACATGGTGGCCTAATGCCACTAGCAGACTGTCACAGGTCCAGCAGAATTGACAGATTGCGCTTCCTGTAGACTGTGGGGTTCCCTGAGGCCGCAAGGCACCACAAGATGCTTGCTTGTTTTAAAATTATACCCGGGATTGAATTTATAAAGGTATGAATGGGTGATGGCACAGACAGGCCAATGCCACTGACAGACGAATGTGTTACCTTTGTGCCTTGAGAGGAAGGGACACATGGCACCCCGCAGGGCCACAGCAGGAGCACCAGCTTAGGTCAGGCCTATGTAGGAGCCAGGGAAGGCCCAGGCCGGAGCCTTTATTGGAGTTTCAGGGTTCGGGAGAAGGCAGGGCAGGGAAACAGCTCAGAATGGGCTAGTCTGAATGACTCTAGCTTGAGGCTACAGGGCTGGGGTCCAGCTGTCCAGTACCTGGTGCTGGCATCACCCAGAGCAGGGAAAATACTGACGTGGTTGTGAGTTAGAAAAGTAGGTGGCTCAGCCTGGGTTCAGCTGGCCTGTCTGGGCCAGACCAGCTCCCGGCCAGCCGGTGGGCAGGGGAGAGACGGGCGCCCTGGCTGATGTTTTGGCCCTGGGATTGGTGGTCGCCGAGTAGACCTGCCGAACCCAAAACACATGGTCAGAACTGCTCCACTCTGCCTCCTCCTGTCAGAGCGGGTCCAGCCATTGACGGGCCATCACTGTGCTCGGGCCCAGTGCCAGGCCCACAAAGACGGTCAGGAGCAGGAGGGGAGACGGAGGCCATCAGGGTGTTTGCTCTTTGCTGAGGGGGCTGCCGCTGGGAAGCTCAGACCCTCGAGGCCCTGGGGCCCCCACGGGCATCTGAGAAGGGCCTCAGGGAGCTGGAGAGAATGTGTGGTCTCCAGCGGGGGAGGGGGGCGCTGACTCGTTTGCCGTCTGCAGGGCTGCATAGTGGTTTGGAGGCACCTGGGACTTCTTATTCTGCTCAGTGCCTTGTAGCAGAAAGCCACCGAGGCTGGCTCACAAAGAGGAACCTCTGCTGGCCAGCGTCACTGGGATGGGGAGGCGCAGGGCCCACAGAGGCTGCTTGCAGAGGCCCATCTCTCAGATGTGGCCCCTCGGGCTCCCTCCTGCTCACTGCCTTTGTCTCCTGCCATCGTCTCCTGCCATCGTCTCCTGCTCCCTGCCGTCCGGCCTCCTCTGCCGACGCAGCTGGCCCAGGGCCCTGCCTTACTCAGCACCCAGCCAGCCCCCGGGGCCGCCTGCTGTGCATGCCCCCACTGCTAACTGCCCAGTCTCCCCATCCCACATTTCCAGAGGGTCTGTGGCCACGGTAGAGAGTGGGAGGGAGGGTGACTGGGGGGCCTGGGGTCTTACAGCTGTGAGTCCCAGACAAGTCCTTCTGCTGCTGTGCTGGGTGGGCATGTGACCTCAAACACGTCTGCCACATGCCTATGGCCCAGGTTTAGAACAGCGTTGCTGCGGGGACAAAGTTCACTCAGTGCCAGGGAGAGAAGGACTGCGATGCAGGTCCGCACATTTGGTTGTTTTTGGCCAGGGTCCACGTCGTTCTCAGCAGGCCCATGTCGCGCAATTTCTGGGGCCGCCAGTCACATCGTGGTGCCTGTGCGTGGCGCCCTGGGAGCCCGACCGAGAACGTGGCGGCCCCGGGTGGCCGCAGGTGGAGGTCTGGGGCCCTAGCTCTCTTGGAAGCTAGCTCTGTCCCGCTAGCAGTGCTAAGAGCCGTGGAGGCCGGCTTCTGGCTGCCCGAGGTGACCCCTCAGACACCCGAGGGCCCCGCCTGACTGCCTGCAGACCTCGCAGGTGTTGTTGGCCTCTCGGCCCCTGTCCCGCCCCAGGTGGTCAGGCATCTCCTGCGCCCGAGACTCTGGGCTCGTCCGCGTGGCTGCTGTGGCGCCAGCTCCGTGACCGGGCTGGGGTTCAGACAGCTTCCCCGAGCACTGGGGTGGGCCCAGCTCTCTGCGGTTAGTTGGAGCAGGCGGGGTGTCCGGAGTATTGATTGCCTCCGGAAACCAGATCTGCCCATGGTGCTCATGCTTCCTCAGGAGCATTTCATGACTCTTTGGACCGGGAAAGAAGGACGCTCGCTGGGCTGAAAGTGCTCAGTCACCCCTGGCCCCCTTGAGCAGGGCCACCTGGGCCTGAGGGCCAAGCAGTCTCCTGCCGGAGTGAACACAGGTCACTTCCATTGAAGGCTCAGATAGGCCTCTGTGCCCCCTGCAAAAGTACGGTCCTCTAGCACCCATCACTGCCCGCCCGTCATCACACGCTCTGTCGGGTCCTCACCTCTACAGCGCATACCCCCACTCCCCCCATCACACGAGTGTCTGCCTAGAGGCCGCCCCTTTCCCAGAATCTCCCAACCACCTCTGAGACAGGCAGCACCCACGGGCTCCGTTTTACTGATGGACAAGGTGAGGCCTGGGGTGCAAAGAGTGCCTGGCAGGGTGGGCCCTGGGACTGGATTCGTGAGGCCTTTACCCCATCTGTGCCAGGGTCCTGGCGTGGCTTGCTGGGGTGGGAGTGAGGCTGCTGTCACACAGCGGCCTGGGGCTGGTTGTCTGAACTGGCGGCAGCCTCCAGGCTCACGGCCAAGCAGTGTCCAGTCGGGAGGCCCTGATCAGAGCTCGCGGAGCCCTCTCCCCTGCGCCACGTTCACTGTGCATGGGCCAGGCTGATGGCTGCAGAGGACATGTTCTCTTCCCCGCTTTGGAGAAGAGCAAACTGAGTGCCTTTGCTGCCCCCTAGGNGGGCTTTGTTGAGAGGGAGGACTGGGCTGGCAGCTGTCTAGTCATCTGCTCCTGACTTGGCTGGTGGTTGGAGAGACAGGCCGCCTGACTCTGGGAAGCAGGGCCAGATGTAGTCTGGAAGACCATTCTGGCTGCAGCAGTTGATGCCTGTGGAAGATGCATGGGCCTGGCTTTCCGCAGCTGTGTTTTGTCCCTAAGGAAGGGCTCCTGGCCAGGGTAGGTATGGACCAGGCCCTCTCCTAGGGGCTGAGGGTCAAGGCAACAAAGGGTGGTTCCCATCCTGGCTGACGAGTCTCCTGGCTTCTGGTTAATCATGTGCTTTAGTGATTTGCTGGGGAAGGGGGGGGCACCCCAGCCATACTAGGCTCTCCCTGCCTGTGAACCTCTTGCCCAACACCATCCAGGAGGAGAAGCTTCCTGTGGTTTCATCACCTCACACCTCCCAGGCCTCCTGGTCAGCACCCAGGGTCTCTGGGGGGCCTCATCTGTCAGAGGGAAGGGGCCCTTGCCCTTCCGCTTTTAGTCTTCTTACTGCTCCTGCTTACTCGGTAAGAAACCTGAGGGTCAGGAAGGCTGGCCTCCCAGGCCACAGGTGAGCGCCAAGCAGAGGGGCCTGGCTGGTGCCTTGCTGGCCAGGGACTGTGGGGGCTCTGACGGCAGCCTGAGGGTGGCCAGCCGTGTTTTAGGGTCAAGTGTGGGTGTTTCTCTTCTAGTCCTTTGATGCTTTTGTGAGCTGTCGGTGGAGGCTTCTGCTTTCCCGTTAGTCACAGTACTGGATCACCTGGACCTCCGCGGTCACCATACTGTGAGCACGGGAGGCGGCTGGAGGGCTTCCACTCCCCTTTCTGCAGCCGTGCAGTCTGGGGACCCAAAGAGTTTTGTTAAGAGCCAGCAGAGAGACTCTGGCTTCTAGGGTGACAGTGGAAGGTGCCAGGCAGCGGGAGAGTGAGGAGGTAGTGTCGCTGGCCTCAGTTTCTTTATCTGTATAACGGGCCCTGCCTTTGCCACAAGTTTTTGTGAGGATCAGACAAGGTGGCGTGGTGAAGGGCTGCAGGGGTTGGGAGGGGTGGGTGCGGTCAAGGGCAGGGGCCTTGCCTGGTCCCGGGAAGGGCAGGGCATACCAGGGTTGGCTCTGCAGTCCTCGGGCGAGGTGGTAATGAAAGTGGGTAAAGTGAGGCCCGCAGGGCTGGGCGTGGTGGCACTGCTCGATCATACTGGCTGGAATGATAACCCGCGCTTGTCCCTGCTGCATTGGTTCAAGGCTGGCAGTGAGAGGCTGATCCCACCAGGGGACCAGGGCCGATTCCGACTTTGCCACCTATTGCTGTGTGGCCATGGGAAGGCCACTCACCCTCTCTGAGCCTGTCTCCGTGTCTGGTTATGACATCTACCTCCAGTGCCTCCCCACTTATGCTCAGGGTGAAACCCCAGTGCCACACAAGGTGTGATCAGACCCAGCCTGTGTTTCCAGCCACGTCTGGTCATTGGCCTCCCTGCAGGCCTGCTTTATGATCTTTACTCCACCCAGAGATCAATCAGCCTGTCTCCTCTCTGCAGTTCCATGGAGCAGGGCTTTGAACTGTCCTACTCAGCACCCCTAGTACATATGCCTGCCACGTAGTAGGTCCTCAGTAAATACGTGCTGGGTGAACAAAGCCCCGCCCTTCCCAGGGCTGAGGCCTGTACTTCTCCCAGGGAGGGCAGGCAGGGAACCACAGCATGACTGTCCGTGAAGCTGCACCCTGGAGGTGCCAAGGGGTATGTTAGTGGGTTCATTCCCAGCCCTGCCGGGAATGGGGACTGAAACCTATGCTCTGTTCACAGGGCAGGGCTGGGGGCTGAGGCTGCCCCGAGGCCTTGTGGTCCTTGGCCCCCCGTACAGAATTCCATGAGGTCTTGAGGTTGGCCTTGCCCTGGCCATGGCCACTCTTGTCTGGCTTTGATCCCACCCTGGGGCAGGCCTGTGCTCAAGCCATGGCGGGGGAGGGAGAGGGAGGGCTCAAGTGCACCCCCCACTTCATGTCCCACCCAAAGGGGAGGCCAGCACTTCTCCGCCTCTTCTCCCGACAGCTGCCTGCAGTGGAAAGCTGGAACAGCACACGGAACGGCGCGGTGTCATCTACAGCCCAGCCTGGCCCCTCAACTACCCGCCAGGCACCAACTGCAGCTGGTACATCCAGGGTGACCGTGGGGACATGATCACCATCAGGTAAGGGAACCCAGGGCATCAGAGGGAAACTCCGTGGGCTTTACACATGCTGAGTGAGTGCGTATGTGAGAGGATGTATGGGTGTGTGATGGATGCACGTGAGTGCACGTGTGAACCGCTGTAGAGGACATGTGTGTGAGCATATATGAACGTGTGCATGTGAGTGAGCACATGTTTGAACAAGTAGAGAGGGCAGCTGTGAGCAGACAGGCGTGCAAGTTCCTGTGTGTGAATGTGTGGGTGTGCCCTGGTGTCTGCAGGGGGCGGGGGGCCCTGCAGCTGGCTGCCTCTCCTACTGGGCCTCTCCTGCAAGAGACTCTCTCATGGGTGGTGGGGGCTGTCCATCACCTCAGCCCGGCCAAGGATAGAGGCCCTGGGGATGGTGGGTGTGGCCCAGTTGTCTGAGGTGGCCGCAGTGTCCTGCAGGTGGCCAGGCTGGCATGGAGCTAGAGCAGGGTATCCCCTGGCTTGAGGCAGTCCCAGCAGGAGAGGGGGCCAGGCAGGTGCCTGGGCACTCTAGCTGCAGGGATGTGCAGAGGTACTGGGATGAGGTGGCCAGACAGCGAGCCTGAGGCCAAGCAGAGGGGTGGCCATGGGGTCTGGCTGGGGTCTCTCCTACATGCCAAAGCCCAGAAGGCCTGGGTACTCCCTACCTCCAAAGCACAGGGACTTGAGAGGCACGATCGGGGTCTGTTCTGGTAGCCCTCCCTGTTTCTCTGTGGCCGTGGGGCCGTGGCTCCCAGGCACTCTCTCTTCAAAGACTTCACCTTTACTGGCCACTTCTAGGGCACCCCCTGGCCCTATGGCCTGCTTGCCCTACAGCCTGGGCCGGGAGGCCAGCCCCGTGTGCCTGCATGCCGCCCCNAGGGATCTGGACTCTTGGGTCTTGCCCTTGAAGGGACAGTGTCAGGGGAAGGAACTGACTCCCCCTCCACTTTGGCTTCGGGGTGGGCACTGTGTGTGCTGACAGAGGGCAGAAAGAAAGAGCGCTGCCCACAGTTGTTCCCATTCTTCATGGAGCCCCCCTCAGGCCCCTGGATGGGGGTGGGGGTCCCACTAGCAGGCCCAGCGTGGAGGAGCGGAGGGTGGTGGGGCTGGGCCACCCTTGCCATGAGCTCAGGTCTGCGGTCCCCTGCCTGCCCGACCACACCCATGGTCCTCTTTCCTCTCTGCCCCGGCAGCTTCCGCAACTTTGACGTGGAGGAGTCCCACCAGTGCTCCCTGGACTGGCTCATGCTGGGCCCGGCAGCCCCGCCCCGCCAGGAGGCCTTCCGGCTCTGTGGCTCTGCCATCCCGCCTGCCTTCATGTCCGCCCGGGACCACGTCTGGATCTTCTTCCACTCTGACGCTTCCAGCTCCGGCCAGGCCCAGGGCTTCCGTCTCTCGTACATCCGAGGTGATGCTGGCGGCAGGGTGGGGCAGGGCCCCACAGGGCACGCCGGCTCCCGGGGCCCTGGCAGCACCCCCTCCTGGCCCACTCCCTGCAGGGTCTCCCCCAGCAGCCCGGGCAGTCAGGGCACTGGGACCAGTCAGGTTGCTGCCTCGAGCCCCTCAAGTTCCCTGACCCCACTTCACAGGCTTGGCTAGAGTGAGTGGCTCACCCCTCACCCTTTGCTCAAGTCAGGGATGAGCCCACCCTGGCATCTGAGGGGTCTCTGCCCTGCAGAGGCCCCTCTGGGACAGGGAACAGCCCTACCTGCTCCTGGACCCAGTGGCCCCATTACAGGGAGGCTCTGCTTTCCTCTGACTGCTCCCCCCACCCCCCTTTGCTCTTCACCGCACAGGGAAGCTGGGCCAGGCGTCCTGCCAGGCAGACGAGTTCCGCTGTGACAACGGCAAGTGCCTGCCGGGGCCGTGGCAGTGCAACACTGTGGACGAGTGTGGTGACGGCTCCGATGAGGGCAACTGCTCGGCGCCTGCCTCCGAGCCACCGGGCAGCCTGTGCCCCGGGGGCACCTTCCCCTGCAGCGGGGCGCGCTCCACGCGCTGCCTGCCGGCTGAGCGGCGCTGCGATGGCACGCAGGACTGCGGGGACGGCTCCGACGAGGCCGGCTGCCCCGACCTGGCGTGTGGCCGGCGGCTGGGCAGCTTCTACGGCTCCTTCGCCTCCCCGGACCTGTTTGGCGCAGCCCGTGGGCCCTCGGACCTTCACTGCACGTGGCTGGTGGACACACAGGACCCGCGGCGCGTGCTGCTGCAGCTGGAGCTGCGGCTGGGCTACGACGACTACGTGCAGGTGTATGAGGGCCTGGGCGAGGGCGGGGANCTCACCGTGGCCTACCACGCCCGCGCGCGCAGCGCCGGCCACGGCTTCAACGCCACCTATCAGGTGAAGGGCTACTGCCTCCCGTGGGAGCAGCCGTGTGGGAGCAGCAGCGAGGGGACCGCGGGGGACGCGGGCGAGCAGGGCTGCTTCTCGGAGCCGCAGCGCTGCGACGGCTGGTGGCACTGCGCCAG
>NW_027528608.1:3635309-3635646 GCF_008692635.1 Crocuta crocuta
GGCCAGGGCCCCTGCGAGGGCGGCAGCGGCCTGTGCTACGCGCCCGCCGACCGCTGCAACAACCAGAAGAGCTGCCCCGACGGCGCGGACGAGAAGAACTGCTTCTCCTGCCAGCCCGGCACCTTCCACTGCGGCACGAACCTGTGCATCTTCGAGACGTGGCGCTGTGACGGCCAGGAGGACTGCCAGGACGGCAGCGATGAGCACGGCTGCCTGGCGGCTGTGCCGCGGAAGGTCATCACCGCCGCCCTCATCGGCAGCCTGGTGTGCGGCCTGCTGCTGGTCATCGCCCTGGGCTGCGCCTTCAAGCTCTACTCGCTGCGGACGCAGGAGTACA
>NW_027528608.1:3635747-3663062 GCF_008692635.1 Crocuta crocuta
GCGGTCCTGGCCAGCCCCGACGTGCTGCCTTCCTGCCTGCGACTTTCAGGGCCTTCGAGACCCAGATGACGCGCCTGGAGGCCGAGTTTGTGCGGCGGGAGGCACCCCCGTCCTATGGACAGCTCATCGCGCAGGGCCTCATTCCGCCGGTGGAGGACTTTCCCGTCTACAGTGCATCCCAGGTGAGCGCCAGAGGGTGAGACCCCCCTCCCCCTCTCCGGCCCCGGACCGGTCTCCCGCTCGGACCTGAGATGCCCAGACGGGGAGACCGAGGGGCCAGGTCGGACAGTGCAGCCCAGGGGTAGAGGGAGGCGGAAGGTGAGGCCGGGGCGGGGTGATGTGGGGGGCCACCGCGGCCACGTTGGGGAGAACGAGTCGGCCCTCTCAGCCACCGCCCCACCCTCCAGGCCTCGGTGCTACAGAGCCTTCGCACAGCCATGCGGAGACAGATGCGCAGGCACGCCTCCCGCCGAGGGCCCTCCCGCCGCCGCCTCGGCCGCATCTGGAACCGGCTCTTTCACCGGCCGCGGGCACCGCGGGGACAGATCCCACTGCTGACCGCTGCGCGCACCTCACAGACCGTGCTGGGCGACGGGCTCCTCCAGCCTGCACCAGGGACCACCCCAGACCCCCCAGCAGCCCTCACGGACACAGGCAGCCCCGTGGTGGCTGGGGATGGGCCCTCCAGTGGCCCAGGCCACGCGCCAGAGGCGGGCTCTGCTGCGCCAACCCCCTCTGGCCTGCGGGACCCAGAGTGCAGGCTGGTGGACAAGGACAGAAAGGCCTGCAGGGACTCTTTAGTGGACAGCCTGGCCCCTGCGGACGCACCTCGGGAGCCCTGCTTGGCCCAGGACCCTCGGCCCCCGGCTCCCACTGCCAGCAGCACCCTGGGCCCCCACCCACCAGAGCCACTGGGTGTCTGCAGGAGCCCCCCACCGCCTTCCTCCCCAACGTTGGAGGCCAGTGACGATGAGGCCCTGCTGGTCTGCTGACCTGCTGGACGTGCTGGTGACTGCCACAGCCCCGCTTTGTAACCAGGGAATACACAGTCGTTTCTACCCTGCCTCCGCGTCCTTCTTTCTTCCAGAGAAGCCACCCAGAGGCCCAGCCAGCCTGCCGCACCGGCACCCCCAGCCCTGCTGGGCATGATGGGCCAGGGCTGTGGGGGTTGAAGTGAGGAGGAGGGTGGAGTGAGGAGCCCCTCTGCAGGCACCCTGGGGTCTCACGCTCCCTCCTCCTCCGTTCTGGGAATCCACTCCAGAGAAGCAGGAGAGCTAGGGCAGGGCCCTCCGGAGTGTTTTCTGTGGCTTCTCGCTTCGTTCATCCTCTAGGGTGCCAGAGCTGTGCCGCACTGAGCAGGGTTGAGTGCAACGGCCCTAGTCCGTGGCGGGCCCTCTGTGGGTGTCTAGTCCTCCTCCTGTCCTCCCAGCCAGCTCGGGAGGGGCAGGCTCAGAGGGTGCTGGTCCCAGACTCATGCCTGCGGCGTCAGCACAGGCCTGGCCAGGCAGATGCCCTTTGGCCTCTGGCTGAGGGGTTAATCTCCTGGGCGTGAGGGCAGGGCTGGGGATGTGGACATGGGGCAGAGGAAGCCCCTGGTCTCTTGCAGGCCTTGAGGCTCCTGGGAGATGCTGCTGCGTGCTTTCTCAGGGTACAGTGGCTGAGCACCAACAGACAGTGGCTAAATCCATCCCATCCTGCCTCAGGCACTGTTTCCCCTGTAAATCAGGGTGAGGCTATGGGCTCTGAAGTCCTGGCAGTCACTCCACAGAGATTTATGGGTGGGATAGGGGGAGGCAGTTCCAGCAGAAATGCCTGGACCCACCTAAGTGGTTGAGCCTAGAACTGTCATCGTGGGTCCCGAGGAGGGGCGCACCAGGTATCTCCCAGCCCCAGTGTCCCTTTGGGTCAGGGCTGGCTCTGGACCCCACGAGGGAGAAAGGGAGTGCCTGGTTCAAGTGGCAGAGGCATAGGCCCCCTCCTGAGCCTGCTGGGACACCTTCCTCAGCTGGCACCGCACAAGTCCCACCGAGTCATGCCCACCAGGGACTCACCTAAGACAAGCACACCACCCCCAACCCTGTTTTATTCAGACCTTTGCAGGAAGGGGAGCAGGGCAGCACTGCCGGGGAGCCCCGCCCACATCTCCAGGGCTCTCTTAGCACAGGACTCAAAGAGTCGAACCTGTTTTTTTTTTTTTTTCAGGACAAAACAAAAAACAAAAAAACTTATTTTGCAAAAACACCTCCTCAATAAACAACATGTAAACAGAAACAGCTGCTTCAGGCTCCGCAAATGTCTCATTGCGTCTTCAAGGGCTTGTCCGTGGCGGGCAGCGGGGAGGGCTGGCACGGGCCATTTTCCTCCTCCTCGGGGGCCCCCTGGGGGTAGACCACGAAACACAGCTCCTGGCCCCAGCGTGTCATGGACTCTGAAGACAAACAGACAAACAGAGAGAGCTTGGGATTGGACACTGGGGGGCAGGGGTCCTTATGGAGCAGCTCCCTTTGGGTGGACCCTGGGGCCACCTCTTAGGGAGACGCTGGGTGGTGGTTGGGCCTCCTGTTGTCACCGCAACAGCTGGGAGGTCCTGCTCCAGGGCGAGTCCCTGAGAGGGTCACATCTCCCAGCCCCTGCACCCTGGGGAGGCTGCCTGGCTCACCTGTGAGTCTGTGCACACACTTTGGTTTGCTTCTCCAGAACACCCCCAGGAAGAAAACAGGCACCCCCGTGAGGATGATGATGACACCGACTCCACACACCATGGGCTCCGAGATGAAGCTGAAGACCAGCAGGAATGCCCAGAACACCAAGTACGCGATGGGGACGAGGAGGTTCACCTGGGGGAGAGCGAGCGGCACTGGCTCAGGACCTTCCCTGCACTCTCCTGCTCCACCACCCGGACAGGGCGGGGGTGGGAGGGGGATGCAGAGGTGCTCCTGCCCTTTCCTGGGAGCTGAGGCTTGAGGGTTCCCTGCTCTGGCAGCAGCCAAACGTGCTAGAAATGAACGCATGGGATGGCTGGCTTGCCAAATGGTTGAGCGTTTGTCAAAGTTTCAGTGGCTCTGTGTTGCTGGCCGCTTGCATCTGGCTGAAAGTGTCTCTCTCTCTCTCTCTCTCTCTCTCAATTTCACTCTCTCTCTCATTTTGTTTGTTTTTTGGTGTTTCACATTTTTTAGGCACCGAGCACGTCTTCAGCTCCAGGATTTATATGCAAGCAGAATATTTGCATTTAGCTTGATGAAGGCTTTAGTGTCTTTGTGTGTGCTCCTAGAATTCTGTGTCTTAGCCTCATTTTCCTGTCTATAAACTGGGAGTATTCAGAGTACCAGCCTTGGGGGCCGTTATGAAGGCTGAATACATCAACGGACATAAAGCCCCGAGCAGGGCGCGGATGCGGCCGAAGCTGGATCCCTACTGCTGTCATCTCCGCCCGGCCCTCGTGCCCAAATGAGTGCAGCGGCGGCTCTGATGGCCCGTCCTCCCCTAGGCCTCACCTTGATGGGCCTGTGGAGCGCCGGCCGCCTCCAGCGCAGCACGAGCAGGCCCAGGATGGTGACGCCATAGCAGAGGTAGTTGATGAAGGACACGTAGTTGATGAGCGTGTATGTGTCTCCCACAAGCATGATGACCGCTGTGGCCCCACACTGGGAGAGGACCGGGCTGAGGGTGGCCTTCCACCTGGGCCTGCCGGCTCAGGCCAGGAGGTCGGTGAGCCCGGGCCCTCCCCTCTCCCTCCGTGGGCTGCCCCCCAGGGCCCGTGCGATTCCCTGCCATTACCACACTGCCGGGTGGCCCCGGCTCCCCTCCCTGCCAGCCTTGGCCCCACAACTTACACAGACGAGGAGGGCGGGGATGGGGGTGCAGTGTCTGACATGGATCATGGCCAGCAGGCTGGGCAGGTGTCCCTCTCGGGCCCCAGAGAAGCACAGTCTGGGATGGAGATTGGTGGGGGCCGTGAGCCCAGCTTTGGGTCCCCTACCAACCAGATCCCAGACCTCAGCTCCACACTGATGTCCCTCTTGAGCTGTCACCTCTGACCCCTGCTCTGGGCTCCAGCAGCCCCACTGGCCGGTTCTCCCCTGTCTAGCCCACCTCCCTTTTGCTTTCTGCAGCTCGGAGTTGGGATCAGACATCTGTTACTGGGGACTTCACTGTCCCAGCTTCAGGTGGGACCCACCTGGCAGGATTTGAGTTCCTCTGGCCCCAGCGCTGATCGCACGCATCAAGGGTACCTGCCTTGCCTCACCTTGACTGCCCTGCCCCCAGTCCAGTCACCTGGAGGAGGTGAACAGGTAGCCATTGATCCCTCCAAAAGTGGAAAGTGCCACGGAAACAGGCATGACCCAAGAAAAGTAGCCCAGCAGCTTCTCCCCGAAGGTCTGAGTGGGCACAGAAAAGAGGTGGCGCATGAGGCAGGGCTGGGCGGGCAGGAGCCAGGCACCAGTGGGACCCCACTCACCACGGCCACTGCGTTCGAGGCCAGCAGCTCCTGGGGGGACATGGCGGTGAAGTAGGCGACATTGGTGAAGGTGTACACAAAGGTCACCAGTGGGATGGAGATGACGATAGCACGAGGTAGGTTCCTGGGGGCGGTGGCGAAGTGTGTCAGCATCAGCCCCTGGGCTGGAGTCTGGAGGATGGGGCTCAGGGACCCCAGCAAGGGAGCAGCTTTGAGTCTCCATCTCCTGGGTCTGCTAGGGGCCTTGGGACGGGTAAGGGGCAGCACTGCTGTCTCCCTGCCACCCCCCAGCCCCACCTGGACCGCGAGCTGGCGGGAGGAAGGGCAGATTGGGGAAGGGCCACATCAAACCCTGAGGGGCATGTCTAATGTCAGCACATAAGGAGAAAAGTGAATACAGCCTTGAAGATCCCCAAATCCCCCTGGAGTCCAGTCCCTAGACCTGAGGTCTCCCTGGACTCTTTATTAGCCCCAGCCCCAGCCCCAGCCCCAGTGCAAACTCCTCTCTGTCGGGACCCCTGACTGAGCATCAGATGAGCCATGGGCTGCATAGGTAGGGACCGTGTTGTGCTCACATGTGTAAATTTTGGCCATATGGAAATAGCAGGATCTGTTTATAGTGGGACAGTGATACCCATTGTTTCTGAGGCCCAGCAAGGGGCCGTGACGTGCCCACGGCCAGGCAGAGCAGGGCCAGGCTGGAACAGCATCCGGCTCTTTCCAGAGCCATCCCTGTGGGGCAGCAGCATGGTCAGGCCGGTGACCAGACTGAGCCACAGGTGGCAGCAGGTCTGAGCAGGGAGGCTGCCTCTCCCACCGCCACACCTCTCCCCTTCCCAGGGCCCCAGCTGGGTGTCCCACTCACTTTCGAGGGTCAACCAGCTCCTCAGTGACGTAGTTGAGGAAGTTCCAGCCGCTGAAGGCAAAGGAGCCCTGGAGGAAGGCCAGGGCCAGATGACCCACGGAGGGTGTCATCCAGAAGTCAAAGGCATTGCTGGGCGTCAGCTCCTCGAAGTGTCCTGGGGGGTCCAGAGGTCAAAGGTCAGTGTCATCTCCCCTGCCCGGTGTGTGGCCCCACCCAGGCCCTACCTTGGAAGATCTGGACGAAGCCCACGCCAATGATGAGGGACAGGGCCAGCAGCTTCCCACCGGTGAAGATGTCCTGGATGCGTGTGGCCCAGCGCACACTGGAGCTGTTCACCCATGTCAGGAGCACTGGGGAGGAAAGGAGAGGGGGAGGGTGGGCCACAGCCCAGGCTGCAGGAGGGCGGAAGCTGGAGGGGACCCCCCCCACCAGTCCTCCCACACAGGGGCGGGGAGCAGGGTGCGGCCCCCAGGTGGGTGCTCACTGAGGCAGGCCATGGAGAGTGTGCGGGACGCAGCTGCTGGGGGGATGCAGTTGGGGAACACGGGCTGCAGCACGTAGTTAGAGAAGGTCATGGAGATGACAGCCAGGCTGGTTGGGTACATGATGAGGACGGCACTCCAGAGCAGCAGGAAGCTGGAATGAGTGAGGGCCCGACTGGCACGGGGGTCCCGCCCCCCGCCCCTCCCCACCCGTGGCCAAGCCGGCGCAGGTGTGGGAGAGGGCTGCACCCCGGGCCGCGGCACCCGAGGCTGGCGTGGGCACTCAGTGCCGGCTTCGGTCCAGGAAGGCAGGGCTGGCCCCGTCGGGGTCTCCACTCTGGTAATGGACCACGTCAACAGAGACACCGTTGAGCACAGTTACACGGCTACGGGCTGCCCTCGGGCACATGTCCAAAAGGACTTGGGAACCAACCACCTTTCCAAAGGCCATGCAGCCTCTGGTCACAGGCTGTTTCCTGAGCCAGAGCTGTTCTGGAACCTTCAGTTGTGGCTCCAGCTGGAGCTCTCAGCAGAGCCTATGGCTGCAGGTGGCTGGCTCTGAGCTGTGACCCCTGAGGGACAGGACCTTTCGAGGAGCCGCAGCCAGGGGAAGGGAGCGATTTATGTCCCTTCTGCCTGGGTCTCAGCACCACAGGGTGCCCACACAGGAGCAGGGACTCTGCTCAGGCTGTGAGGCCCAAGCTGTTCCCGGGGGTCCTGCCTGCACTCCGGAGAGGGCCTGTCTCTGGGGATGCACCTAACCTTGAGGGCGGGGACTGCCTCATCCAGGGACAGCACTGACCTCTGGACCACACGCTCTGCAGATTCGTCTCGGTCCTCACCTTTACTCTGTGCCTGCTCACCTCTGCAGCCCTAGAAGTCAGGTGCCCCCGGGGGAAGGTCTTGAGTGCTCCTCTCCCTCCCACCTTCTTCTTGAGTAGCATCTCTAGCCGCAGAGCGCGGTTCTTCTGCTTTCTCAGGTCCCAGGCGTCCCTGAGAATCCTCTCCCCAGAGCAGAGCATCATGGGCACACCCACAGGCGTGTGTATGCCCTGCCAGGCCCCCGTCCACGACTACCTGTCAAAGGCCCTGCACCATGTCCCTCGGGACCAAATTTTGCATACTTTAGTCTACACTTTTCCTCTGGGATCCAGGCACCTGTCCCCCAAGACCCAACTACATCACCTCCCCAGGTATGCTGCAGACGCCACCAGCATGGCAGCCTCCCCCAAACCTCCCCCTCCCTAGAACTGCCATCAATGGCTCCCACCCAGTGGGAAAGCAGGGGTCGCCTCTGCTGTACCCACCTCTTCCTCGTGCCACGCTGGCTACCGTGTCCTCGGGATTTAGGCTCCTGCAAGGTTCTGGGCTCTTCCTATACCTTAATTCAGGCCCTCGGCAAGGCTCAGCTGGACCACTGCATAGCTCTGACCCCACCCCTGCCCCCAGGCTGCCCCAGCGCCTCCAGGCCCTCACGCTTACCACGGATCTGACCTGTCTCTAGTCACACCAGATGGGTCGAGCACACCCTCCAAGCCTTCGTGCAAACGTGGTTTTTCCTGGAAACATTCCCGAGGTGGGGGCATCCGTTCCCTTAGCTGCTGGGCCACCCACACACACCCTCAAAGCAAGGATCTTCTAGGTCTTCGTCAAGTGCCGAAGGGCTCTATCCCTCTGCACTGTGAACACCTTGAGGACAGGGACGGATCTTTTTCTCCCTGGTCCTCAGTACACAGTAGGTGCTCAGCTAATGCTTACTGGTGCATAAAGGAAGGCTGGGGAGCTATTCAAAGGGGGAGGGGGCTCTTGCAGGGCATTGATAGAAATACCATGCCCCCCCCCCATACATATGGGTTTACTAAAATCCAGGCTGTCCTTGCCTTGGTGGTGCTAACTTCACCCAGGTGCAGAGTAGGCTTAAGGAAATATTTAAAAGGAAGCACAGAGAGGTCAAGGGGCCAGCCGGGCCAGCTGGAGTGTCCTGCCCACCCTGGGCCTTGGAAGGCTCCCCAACACCCCCACCCCCTTCCCTCCATCTACCCCATGATCTCCCTGAGACGGGAGACAAAGAGAAAACCAAAGTCCAGGGCCCCATTGGCCATCCATTCCGGATTGTCATGCCCTCCCCCACCGACCCCAGCGGTGCCCCACACTCACCCAGCCAGGCCTCCGAAGATCTCAGTGACATAGGCGTAGTCCCCGCCAGACTTGGGGATGGCGACTCCCAGCTCCGCGTAACAGAGGGAGCCCAGGGCAGTGACGCCTCCACCCAGGACCCAGACGAAGAGGGCCAGACCTACAGAGCCCGAGTGCTCCAGGACGCCCTTGGGGGAGATGAAGATGCCCGAGCCGATGATGTTCCCTGGGGTCGGAAGAGATGGGGAGGCAGGCCCCCTTAGCAGCCCAGCCTTCTCAGGCTTCCAGATGTTATAGTGAGGAAGGGAGCCTGGGCTGCTCCCTGGAGGAGGAGGAGGAGGAGGAGGAGGAGAGGGGAAAGGTGAGCCTGGAGGCAAATGGGTACCACTAGGTGCCTCAGACCCTGCAAACCCCACTCTGGGCTCATTATCTCCAAGGCTTTGTTACCTTGTCCATGCAATTCAGGAGATGAGTCCTGTTCTGAGTTCCTCTGCCCCTCCCCCATTTACTCCCACCAGGCAGGGAGGCACAGGCGAGGAGGCTCAGCCCTGAGCGGTGGCAGAGTGGCAGCCCTCCTGTGCATCCCCACAGGGCCCAGTCTCAGCCCCTCAGCCCTGGCCGAAGCCTCTGACTTGTCAGCCTCTTGCCACCTGCTCTCCTTCCAACCTGCCAGCCAAAACTAGCCTCCTAAAGCAAGACCTTGACCATGACACTCTTCTGCTACTTTCCCACTGGCCGAAGTCCAAACTCGTGGAGTAGCTCACTCAGGGAGTGGCACCACCTCCATGAAGCCCTCCCTGACCGTGCCAGTTTGGAATCTTCCTCTCATATCACAGCCCTGTCCTTCCCCAGACCCTGTCCCATACTTTCTTTCTTTCTCTTCTCTCTCCCCTTTCCCTAAAAGGGAACCTGCTTCCTGGGCTCCTCTCTGACCTAAGACCCAGACTGTGGACAAAGACTCTGAAAAAACCTGTTTCCTGGCGCTGTTAAAATATGTCAGGTCCTGGGCAAGGGCGGGGGGAGTGAGGGGGAGGAACTGGTGTGCTTTCAGGGCTGGGGGTTGGTCAGCAGCCATCACGGAAGGCATCGGGTGGGCAACGGAAGGCTGGCAGAGACCCCGCCAGCCTGGGGTCTGGATACAGACCACCTCTCCGCTTGGGACTACTGGATGCAAAGAGGAGTCACTGCTCTAATGCCAGGACCACAGTGGAAAACCCCAGCTGGGGCTCAGGTCACCTCGCAAGATCTGTCTGTACCAGAGGTTATTGTGAGGATTCAGCAAGGAATCTAGAAAGCCCTCTGCTCATTGACAGCTGTATCCAGATGTACTTAGCATCTGGAGTGATTCTGTCTGCAGCCGTACCCGCTTGCACTCACCTCCATCTCCCAGTGCGTAGTAAGTGCTCAATACACATGTTGAGTGAACTAATGGAGGAGTGAATGGCCTGATGTCCAAAGCGGCACCAACACCCTGACATGAGAGACTGATTTTCTCATCTGTGAAGTGGGGCAGCTTTCTCTACGCAGGTCTCCTGGAGGAGGGGAGTGGCCCGCCTCTGAGGCTCAGAGGCCAGGAGAATCTGCCATGGTAATGGAAGCCCGCCCTGCTCTTGGGGCGCACTCTGAGTGTTACAGAGTGTGCTAGGTGTCGGGGGCGCTCTGTTGACTCATGGTGTCTGGGAATGCTCAATCAAAATGCTCACAGGGCCAAGCTGTGGTCTGCAGAGCAGGTTCTTAGGATGAGCAAGACTCTGAATACCCACTGAGCTGTGAGCTCCCTGGCAGCTGGGGCGCAAAAAGGGCAATGTTCTGGGTGACCTGGGTCTCACCGTCTGTGCAAATAAATTAGGTCACATCCCTGGTGATTTGCACACGGGCCTGCCCAAGGGGAAATAATCCCAGAATGTGCAGGCCACAAGAATAAAAAAGCATCACTGCTAGAAGCTGGGGCTGAGCCCCTCAACAGGATCACCCCCACCTGCCCAGTCCTGCGGGAGAGTGCACACCCACCAGGGCAGAGGCTGCCTGTTCCACCTGCCAGGCCCACAGGCGGGTCTGGCCAAGGACGCAGCTGTGGCTGCCAATCTGCATGCATCCCTTGCCCACGGTGCTACCCCCACCCCACCCCCAGCCGACACAGATTTCCAGTCTGGACAGCCGCGGTGCCCCACTTGGTTTTCTGGTCACATCCCAGGAGCCCTAAATACATCCAGATAAGGACGAAGGAATTCATGCCCCTCCCAACCCCCCAGAGGTAAGCTGTGCCCTCAGCCAGCTTCCAGGGGGGAGAGGAGCTGCCTCCCTTATCTGCCGGGTGGGGGTGGGGTGGGGAGGCTGGGGCTTGGGGCAGCTTTCTAAAGGGTCTCTGAGTTCGCTCTATCTGGCAGTAGGGCCTCTGTTCTCAGGACCTGGTGGAGTGGGATTTGCCAAAAGCCAGTGAGGTTGGAAGCCAGCGGGGGCTGGGTGGCCTTGGAAGGAGCTGGGTGCATTCAGGCTGCGGGCATCCAGGGACCCAAGCAACCTAGCCCATGGGGACCCCAGCACTCTATACAGTTCAGCATGGAAGGGCCTGGTGGGCACAGCCCTTGGGGAAGCCACACCTGGCACCTTGTCCTCCAAGGCTGGGATCTGAAAGGGACACATCACTAGCCTGTGCTCAGAAGCGGAAGGCTCCAAAATGCTGGCCCTGGGGGATGGGCAGGGGGATCATTTTGTCTGGACACATGGCCTCAGCCTGCAGTGCGGGACTTCTCCCCACGTGGCTCAAAGGAACACGTGTGCCAGCTGGTGCCTCTGAGGTCTTTGTGGGCCTCTCCCTGTGGGCCTGGACAACCTCTAGCATCCTCCCGGGTTTGTGCTAGAAGGTGGCAGAAAACCCCACCGAAGTCCACTGGCTGCTCCGGGCACTGCATGGGCTGGGTGGGCCTCTGCAAGGGTCCATCGGGGCTGGGGGCTCGGGTGGGCAGCAGAGGGCAGGGAGGAGGACGCTGGGGGCAGGGGTGGGGCCCCAGCATAAAAGTGATTACAGGGGGTGTGGAGAAGGGACCCCAGAGGTGTGAGGGGGAGGGGAGGGGTACCCGCCCAATCCTCCCGTGACGATGGGTTCAGGCCTCCCTTCTCAGCCCTCGTTCAGGTCCATCAGGACCAGCTTTGCGGGGCTCTGGCCACAGCAGTGGGCAAGCCCAGCCCGTGGGGGCGCCCGCCCTGGAGGAAGAGGTGGAGGGGCCGAGGCGGGGAGCACGGGCCTCCGTGCCGGGAGAGGCTGCCGAGCGCCTGGTCAGGTGTCAGCCAACAGCAGGCTGGAGAAATGCAGGTTCCACGGTCTCCACATTTTCACCCACCCAGTGGGTCCTTGCAGGGCCAGAGCTCCAGCACGGGTGGGTGAGGATGTGAGCCCCCCGCCAGGAGGGTGCCCGTCGGTCTCCTCCCGCCCCTCCTGCCTCAGCCCACACTGGGTGGTTTTTATCACATTAAGATGTTTGGCCTGATGGGGCTTACTCGGCTCCGTGGAGGAATGAAGAAAGGGCCATTGTTCCTCTGGCTGCTGCGGTGCGCACTGACCTATTTTTGGAAGCCAGTGGCCGACCGTGGAGGTCGCAAGGGTGGATGGTGGAGGTCATGTCGGCGGAAGGAGCCTACTGCCCTTGGTGTGTGTGTGTGGGGGGATGCGCAGAGTCTGATTTGGGGAGGGGGATGGGGAAGTCCTGTCAGGCCGGGCTGCCGGCACCACCCCTCATCCCTAGAAACCCTTTCAGGAGTCAGCTGAGTGACCTCAGGCCGGTGCTGCCCTTCTGGGCCTCAGTTTCCCCTTTTGCCAGGTCAGGCCACTGAGCTAACAGGCAGCAGAGGGCTGGTTCAACCCTGGCTTGGGCTGAGGCGTTGCTGGGCAGGGCAGACCCCTCAGGCACGTTTGCAAAGGCCTGAGGAAACACAATGTGCCTGGGGGCCCCTGTCCCTCACTGTGACAGGTGTCTCCTCAGCTCGCTAGTTTCCCAGAAGCTGCAGGAAGCCCTCCCTGACCTTTCTCTTTGGCCCCTATAACCTGGATCCTGCTCTACTCCCATGGTACCTGGAGGATGGCCAAGAAGTGATTATTTGCTACCCTGCACGGGTCCTGTGTTCCCAGAGGGCAGGGTCTGTGTCCTGGCCCGTGAGATGAGAAGCCCCAGCCCACAGAGAACCCACATACGCCTTGCCTGTCTGCGCCTCTTTTAGCGAGCAGGCCCACAATGGGGGTTCTTCCTGTCACACTGGCCTGCTGGCCTGACAGAGAACAGCTCTGGGGCTCCTGGGCCTTACCAGGGGCTGGCCACAGGCCAGACCTCCTTCCTTTGCTCTGGGCAACGAGTCCCAGCCCCGCCCCATTAGGATATGACCCATGAGGCCTCTGGGAAAGAGTTCCAAATTCCCATCAGTAGGTCCCTGAGGCCACAGGCAGAGGCGCTAGCTGAGAATCCCCAGGTGTGGGTTCGAATCCCAGATCCCTCGTGGTGGGGGGCTGTGGACAAGATACATCACCTCTCCAAACCTTCTTAGCTCAAAGTGGGGAGAAAAGGCAGTGATGCGGGCATGCCCCGCCCTGCTTGACACATCAGGGGCCCCAGGAAGTGCTTACGGATCTCACTACTGTCATCTATCTTGAAGGTACCCCAGGCCACCCAATCTGGCTTTTGGAGACCTGATCCCCATGGGATCTCAACATGCTGGAGTCACTGACCAGAACTCTGCTTTGGGGACCCTGCTGTCCCCCTGCGTGAAGCCCGTGCCTCCGAACACATGAGTGTCCTTAATGAGCATGTGTCAGGCATCCTTCCGAGGAGACAGAAGTGCCCATTGAGGCTCTTGGCGGAACTCCAGGGAGGTGAGTGGGGATGCCTCCAAGACATGTCTGGAATTGCCAATTGGCTGGCGTGTACCTCCGGCCTAACCCACTTTCCTTTCAAGAGAGGGATGAGCAGAAGTGTGGTGCTCTCTCTGCCCGGCTCAGCTCAGCCCAACCCTGCCTAAGAAGTCTCGCCTGTACCCCATCTCCAGGCTGAGTCAAGGTCACCAATCAGCTGCACAACGCTGGATCTAGCCATCCACCCACAGACTGCATCTTACCTGCCTCGTCAGTGGCATCTGGCAGGTTAATCCCTTCCTCCACCCTCCGCCTCCTGGCCCTCCTCCTCCCTTGCTGGCTGCTCCTTCTGGACTCCTCTGCTAGTCCTTCTTTTTCCTGACTTCCAGATTTTGAGTGCCTGTGGCTTAGTCCTGGGGCCTTGGCCCCTTTCCTTCCACACTCCTTCCCGTGGAGACCTCATGTAGTCCCCCAGCTTCTGTTGGAAACTCCCAAATTTATATGCCTAGCATGGACCTCTTCCCTAAACTAAACCTGCATATCCAACTAATTACAAATAGGCATCTCAAATTTCCCCTGTTCAAAATGAGATTCTGGGCTTCCATCCCTCCAGACCTACTTCTCCCATAGTCTTTCCAGATCAGTAAATTGAAAACCTGGTTCCCACATGCTCAGGCCCAAACCTGATGTCACCCTTGACTCTTCTCTTTCTCCCACGCTTCACATCTAGTTCATCCCAAATCCTTTGGCTCCATCTTCCAAACACATCCAGAACTGAACCTCTGCTCAGCACTTCATTGCCACCACTCTGCTCTGAGCCATCACTGTCTCTTACCCAAGTGACTCAGGTACCCTCCTGACCAGGTTTCCTGTACCCCTGATGCCTACAGCTTCTCCATAGTGAGCCCTACCTCATCCCATCCATCCCATCCCATCCCATCCCATTCATCTCAGCCCATCCATCCCACCCAATCCATCCCATCCCATCCATCCCATCTCATTCCATGCTCCCAATCCCATCCCATACCCTATCCCATCCACCCCATCCCATCCATCCCATTCCATCCCATTCCATCCCATCCATCCCATCCCACCCCATATCCTATTCCATCCATCTCATCCCCTCCCATCCAATCCCATCACACATCCTATCCCATTCTACCCTATATCCAACTCCATCCCATGCCATCCCCTTCCATCCCATCCCATCCCCTTCCATACCATCCTATCCCCTTCCATACCATCCTATCCCCTTCCATACCATCCATCCAATCCCATCCCATATTCTATGACATCTCATCCCATATCTTACCCCATCTAGCCCATCCCATTTATCTCATCCCATTCCATCCTTTCCCATCCCATATCCTACTCCATCCATCTCACCCCATGCCACCCCATCCTGTCCCATCTCACCCCATGCTACCCTATTCCATCCCATCTCACCCCATGCCACCCCATCCCATCCCATCTCACTCCATGCCATCCCATCTCACCCCATGCCACCCCATGCCATCCCATCCTGTCCTATCCCATCCCTCTTCTGCTCAAAGCCTTCTCCCATCTCACAAAAAGAAAAAGGCAAAGTTCTCACTGCAGCCAGGAAGGCCCACACAAATGGGCCCCTCCCACTCTTGATTCATTTCCTTCCTACAATCCTCCCCACCCCCATCTTAATTTTGTCACCTTAGAACATATCACTATCCCGTTGGCTGAACATTCAGCTTGTTTATCACTGGCTCTTTGACTCCCATGCTGGGGTCAGCTCCAAGAGGACAGGGCCTTTGTCTGGCCTATTCCTTGTGGTATCTCCAGCACCTAGAACAGCGCCTGGCACTGTTCTGTACCTAATTGTTGAATAGATGAATTAGTGTGTCCAGTGCTGGCAGCCACCCCCCACCCGACCTTGTAGCTAGAGCTGCCTCAGCCCCCAGTGGTGTCCCAAGCATACCAAGGGCATCTGATCCGGGCTGGGTGCAGCCTCAGTCTGTTTCCTCGTCTGTAATCAGAGCTGTGAGACACAGGCAAGCTCTTGGGTGGCTTTATGTCTCCTCAGGGTCCCTATGAGGAGGTGCTGGGTTTTTGCAGCGAGCCATCCTCTGAGCATCCCAGCCACCACCAGCTCTGAGTACAACCAGCTCTGGCCATGGATGGATGAGCAGGAGGTGGGGTTCATGAAGCAGGCCTCTGAGTCCCTGAACACACGTGAGCCTGACACATAAACACCAGCACCGGCTGGTTACCCGAATGTCAGGGAGAGAGTGGAGGACAAGAAAGCCTGGTCAGCAGACCCAGGGTGATACCCACTCTGCTGGACCTGGGCACGCCCATTCCTTGGGTGTGGATTGGGAGAGGCAGCTGGCCATGGTTCCCAAGTCAGGACAAAAGCTTTGGGTGGGAGTGGGGAGTCCAGGGAGATTCCTTTGTCCATTTGTTTATCCATCCATCATAAAGTGGGGGTGCTCAGTAAATCCTTGGTAAATCCCAACCTTCTCCCATCGAGGGCTCTGAATCTGGCTCCAGTTTTGCCCAGCACCAGAACAGTATGAAGAAGGGCACTGGATTAGAAGATTGAGTTCAAATCTAGTTCCAAATCCCAAGTCTACTGCTTGCAGAAGTGTCATTTAACTTCCAACCTCAGTTTCTACATCTGTGGAATGGGTATAAACAATCTCATCTTGCAAGGTGGGCATGAGAATCAAATGAGATAAAGGGAGAACATGATTTCGTGATGTAATAAGGAGTGTTTTTCAGATGAGGTATTAGGCGCAGTGGTGTCTTATGTAGCTCCTGCTCCACTGGCTCGCTTTCCCCCTGCCTGGCCTGCTCCCCTCCAGGTGTGCTTGCTGGGGCCAGGAGGTGCTGCCCTAGACACACATCAGGTGGAGTCTGACTCCAGCCCAGAGCCATTCCATATCATTCCGTTCTCCAAAGCCCCGACTCCTCAGCCTAGGACAGGGCAGAGGGTACAAGGAAAGAGAATTCTAGGGTCTTCTGGAAGGGGCTATTTGAAGTTTCTGAGATAATGAGCGCAGGAGCTGGTAACCAACAGAAAGACTGTGGAGTAGCATATAAAGGCCTCGAGACTTTTAAAGCTAAAATAGGACACTTTGGAGACATTTTTTTACTTTGGCCAGGTTCCCCAGGGCAGGAAGGCGGGATCAGATGTGTGAGGTAGGCTCCACAAAACAGTGCCCGGGGTGGGGGGCAGGGGCATTGGGTGGGAAGGGCAGTGCACACCCTGACTTGGCCCACAGGGGCCTTCTCCCTCATCTGTCCCCTTCCAGTTCACATCCATTGTCTCCTTGTCCATCTCCTGACTTCTGGAACCCTTCATGGCCCTCCAAGCAGGGTGGTGGGACCACCACTGAGCGTCCCGGGCTGGGGTCAGGCCTTCTGGGTTCTCTTCCTGAGTCTGCCACCCTCGGCCAAGTTGCCTCTTACCCCAGCTCAGTCCTCAAGGTCTGGAGACCAAGGGAGCAGTGGACCTGGAAGAGCAGGAATGGGCTGAGAAGCTGGGGGGCACCACGGGGCAGAGCTGGGATGCACGGGGCTACTCTTACAGGGTGTGTCCCGCAGAAGGCACGTGACGGTGGAGCTAGCCTGCTCCGCTCCCACTGCCATCACGAGGGTCCTCTTTCGAGGAGAGAGGCGCCAGCGGCCTTCACCTGCCCTGAGGTAGATGGGGTGCGGGAGGAGACAGAGTAGGAATACAGCTCAGGGAGGCCTACTTAGCTGAGGAAGCCCAGGAAGGGCTGCGTCTCTGCCTGCACCTTCCTGGCACCGTAGCTGGCTCCAGACAGCGCCAGCCTCTTGGCTTTGTCATGTGTGGGCCAGGCGAGCCTCTAACCAGTATCCTGGTCAAATCCTTGGAACCAATGCTTCCTCCCAGCAGCAGAGTCAGCAGGGACGTCCTAGGCAAGAAGGTCATAGAGGTGGCTCCTGGAAGATTCCATTCCAGGGGCAAGTGGGTGAGATGGGGGAGCTACCTGGACAGGGGGGCTGTGTTCCGGGCAACTTTCCGTGTGAATGTGGGGATGGCCACGAGCGAGACCCCAGCCCCAGCTCAGGAGCTCCCAGTGTGAGGGGAGCGGAGGAGGAGGAGGTGAAGACGCCAGTCTGTCCTCCTGAGCCTCCAGCTTTCGTCATCTGCAGGGGTCTGAGGATGGGTGGTGAGCAGGGGGTACGCAAGGAGACCCTCCCTGGCTAGGGAGGGGAGATCTGGCACACAGTAGAATGAGAGCAGTCAAGACCCCTGTCATTCATCCCCCCAGTCCGTGTCTCTTGGGACACATGGGATGGAACAGACCACTCCCAGAAGGGTCTCTGAGACACTCGGGGTGGACTTGGGTACAGGTCTGGGTTACCTAGTTCCGGAAGAGTCAGTGTTCCTGATTTGGGCCTTGGCCCCTGAGCCCTGGGCCAATCCAGAAGTCCCCATATGGGGGCAAGACACATGGACCCATCCTCACTTGGGAAAGATGAGCCCAGAGGATGTGGGTGTCTGTTGGGATCCCTGCCCAGGAAGCAGGTGGCTCTTCTGCAGGCTTGGTGTGCCCACCCCATCGCTGGCCTTCCCAGTCACTGACTCTCCCCCTGCCACCAAACTCTGCAATAATTATATACTCTGAACCCATGTCCCCTCTAGGCTGGCTCTGCCTGTCCAGTCTAGCCACAGGGTCTCCTGCTTTTGAATAAATCGCGCACACTGTATGGCACCTGGGGCCTACACACAGGAGGAGCTCGGTTTGAGCCACAGTCCGGAACTTTGGGCCTTAACTTGGGTCAACCTATACAGGCCCCAGGCTTACAAGGCTCCTGCTCTCAAGGCCGGATTACAGGCACCTCCATTTCATAGACGAGAAAACGGAAACTCACAGCAAATTGAAGGCAGGAGGGGGATTCCAGGGGTGGATGGCACCTGCACGTCCCTCAAGTGCAAACCTTTTGGGCGCCAGGGGAGGTGGGAACAAGAAGGCTCACTGCCACTGTGTGAGGGGAGACGCCACAGGCGCGCTGGGCATCCCCCGACGCGTCCCACAGTCGCAGATCATAGGGGCGCCCCGAGCCCGAGTGCTCCTTGATTCGGGCAGCAGTGCGCCCCAAGCCTTTGGCGCTGCCACCCCAGGCGCCCGCCCGCCCGGGCCCCGCTCACCGATGATGATGGTGCAGGCGCTCACCAGCCCGATCTCCTTCTTGAGCGCCACCCGCTCCGAGGCGCCGGGGCCCGGGCCCGGGCCGGGGGAGGGCGAGGGTGCCGGGCCGGGATTCCCGCGCCCGNCCCCGCTCCCTGCGCTGCCCAGTGTGTCTGACCGGCAGCCAGTCCGTCGGTCCGTCCGCCTGTCCGTGAGCTCTCCGCCTTCGCAGCCCGGACAGCGCCCACAGGCGGGCGCATGCGCTGGCGCGGGGCCCGGGCCCTGGGCCCCCGGCTGCGGGGGCCAAGGAGGGGCGGAAGGAGGACCGGTCGGCAGCCCCCTCCCCCACCTTCCTTAAAGGGAACTGCCCCCACCCCCCGCCTGGGAAGGAAGGAGAGGACTTGGAGCAGACCTGGGAAGAACTTTCCAGTTGAACGAAGGAAGAGGCCCTCCCACTGTCGGAGTTACATCCAGTCGTGGGGTGAGAGTGGGGGAGCAGAGCTCAAAGGCAAAACTGTCCCTGCCCTCAGCGAGACTGAGGGCGCTGGCAAAAATAATAGTTGTGTGTTCACTGGGACCCTCTGTGTGCCAGCGTCTCCGTACTCCTTGAATCCTGGCACAGACCCCGAGTGCCCGCCTCCAGGGAGAAGGGTGGAGGTTGGGTCCATTTTACAGGTGGAAGTTGAAGCCCAGAGATGCGTCAGAAGCATCACAGAGCAAGAGGCAGGGCCCAGATGCAAAGCCTTTCTGATGCTTGCATGGCTTCCAGGTAGTGATGGCGGGGTATGAGNCTGCGTCCAGGAAGCCCTCGGAGGGTCAGGAGACCCTAAGCACCCACCATTAAAAGTCTGGCCTCTCACCCTCATCCAGAGCCTTGAGGGAATCTTGGAAGAGGCTCTGCCCTAACCTCCCCACCTCCCCGCCCCCGCCCCGCCCAGCTGGGCTCCGGGCTGTGTCTGTCGGGTTCCATCAGCAGATTTCTGGTCACAGGTGAGAGTGGAGGCTCGGTGGGCTAGAACTCAGGTCTTTGGCGATGGAAGGGCCCCCGCTGTCCAGCCCCGCTCAGGGAGACGGGGCCACCTCAACTGGCCGGGAGACACGGAGAAGGGGGCTGTGGCTCCTGAGTTCGTGGAGGAGGTCGGGCGTGCAGGGTCCCCAAGAGGCTGCCTCCTCCCGGAAGCTGTCCGGACTGTGCAGCCCCGACCCGCGGGGCAGACGGAAGGGGGGCCGAGTCGGGGGCCACCAGGGCGGCGGGCNCGAGCGTGGAGGTGCAGGGCGTTTGGCCGCGGAGGAGGGGCCTTCGAAGCTAGGGGCGGGGATCTGCGAGGACCCTGGGTGGAGTGCTGGGGGACGCGGAACGGGAGGCCACCGGCGAAGCTTCAGCCATCGCTACCGTCGGAGTCCCGCATTCTTGGCGCCCTCTGCCTCCCGCCCGAGAGACGCGTTCGGCAGCCGGCTTTCTTAAAGGAGCCTTGCGCAGGGGGCGGGGTGGGGGCGGCCACAGGGGCTCAGAAGACTCCTGGATGTAGTGGAGTAGCATGGGAGGCTGGGGTGTCAACCTGCTGGTTTGACCCTCCCCACCCAGTTGCCTTTGCAACCCCAGGGTCTGCTGGAAGAAGGTCCAGCCCGGGCTAGCGCACTCAGGGGTTGACCTGAGCCTCACCCAGGAGCCTGGAGCAGGCTCCTGAAATGTGGACTATGTGTTTGAAGAGAAAGAGTGACTCTAGGGTACCGGTAGGGTGGAATTTGCATGTTATTGTCCAGACCCACAGTTCAAGAGAACATTCTAGTGGAATCGAACGAGAATCGCCAGCCCCAACACAAATAAAAAGGTGGAGAGATTGGTGTACATCCCAAAGTGTCAGTAATTTCCCACATTAACGGAGAAAAACAAAGAAAACCATGAGGTCTTCTCAAGAGATTCAGAAAACAGTCATCCATGATTTAAACAAACAAAAACATCGTAGCAAATTATAAACGGAAGAGAATTTACTTAATCTGGTAAAAGTTTCTACCCCAAACCCAGAGCCCTCCAAGAAGCAGACAGACAAACAAAACCTCAACCTTACAACTAACATCACGTTAAATGGTTAAATGTTGAATGCTTTTCCAGTGAGACTGGAAATGTGGAAGAATGCTAGCACTCATCAGTTCTGTACAGCACTGTGCTAGAGGGCCTAGCTCGTGCAATAAGGCAAGAAAAAGAGGCAAGAAGGCTCACCTTTTAGTTGACCAAAATCTAAAACAACGACGACACTAAATAGCTGTGAGAATGTCAAACAAGAGGAACACTTATTTATTTGTTGCTTGTGCGAATGGAAAGTGCTATAGCCACTCTGGAAGACAGTTCGGCAGACTTTTACAAAACATATTTTTAGCATGTGATCTAGCAATCATACTCCTTGGTATTTACCCAAAGGAATTACAAACTTATATCCCCACAAAAACCTGTGCATGGATGTTTATAACAGCTATATTCTTAAGTGCCAAAATTTGGAAGTAACCAGGATGACCTTCATATTGATCCTGGGTGAATGGATCAATACATTGTGGTACATCCACCCAGTAGAATAATATACAGAGCTAAAAAGAAATGAGCTATTAAACTATGAAACATAGAAAAAACATAAATGAATGTTACTAAGTGAAAGAAACTAATCCAGAAAGAAAGAAAAAGGTATGAAGATAGGAAAGGAAGACATAATATATATGATACATTGGGTAAAAGAAAAAATATATATAAATAAATTAAAAATTAATTAGTTAATTTAGTAAAGTCACTGGATACTAGTTCAATATATAAAAACTAATTGTATTTCTATGTACCAGCAACAATTAGACGGTAAATTCATAATAGCATAAAGACCAAATACCTAAAAGTAAATCTGGTGCATTATGTGTACAATTTCTATACAGAAAACTATAAAATATTGCTGAGAGAAATTGTAAAAGAGATAAATTTATTGAGGAGTATACTCTGTTCATGGATTAGAATTTAGGATGTTGGTTTTCTTCAAGTTGATCTGTAGAATTGATGTAAAGATCCAAAGCACTTACATTAACCCCAAGGTGTTTTTGTTTTTGTTTGCTTGGATTTTTTTGAGGGGGTGGGTGGTGGTGAAATTTGACAAGCTGATTCTAAAATATATACTAAGGAGAGGTGCCTGAATGGCTCAGTCGGTTGAGTGTCTGACTTCACCTCTGGTCATGATCTCACAGTTTGTGAATTCAAGCCCTGTATCAGGCTCGCTGCTATCAGCTCAGAGCCTGCTTAGGATCCTCTGTCCCCCTCTTTCTGGCTCTCCCCGTTCATGCCGTCTCTCTCAAAAGGGAATAAACATTTATAATAAAATAAAATAAAATAAATATGAAGAACAATGTTGGAAGATTTGCTCCAGCTGAAAACAATGTGGTATTAGTACACAGGTAAACGAATTATCTGATGGAACAAACAGAAACTGCTGAGATAAGCCCGTCCATCTATGGGCTCCTGGTGTATCACCGTAAAGTTGACATCGCAGAGCAGTGGAGAAAGCACAGACTTTTCAATAAATGGTGCTGGGTCAATTGAGTATCCATATTGAAAAAAATACTCTTCATCGCTATACTGTATTCTAAAACCAAGTCCACGGATGTGAATGGGAAATGTATGTGTGAGGGATAGAGCAGCTAGAAGAAGACTTAGGGGAGAGAATAGATTTCACTTTAAACAAGACACAGAGGGGCGCCTGGGTGGCTTAGTTGGTTAAGCGTCCGACTTTCGCTTGGGTCATGATCTCGCGGTTCGTGGGTTCGAGCCCCGCATCGGGCTCTGGGCTGACTGCCAGCTCAGAGCCTGGAACCTGTTTCAGCCTGTGACTCCCTCTCTCTCTGACCCTCCCCTGCTCATGTTGTCTCTCTCTCTCTCCTAAAAATAAAATAAAATAAAAACATTAAAAAAAAAAAGACACAGAAAGCACTATTTGTAAAAAAAAAAAAAAAAAAGATGACAAATTGGACTCCATTAGAATTAGAAACTTCTGTTACTCAAAAGGCATGATTAAGGGGTGCCTGGGTCGGTTAAATGTCTGATCCTCGGGTTCTGCTCAGGTCATGATCTCAGGGTTGTGAGATCCAGCTTCTTGCTGGACTCCGTGCTGGGCATGGAACCTGCTTAAGATTCTCTCTCTCTTCCTCTGGCCCTCCCCTCTGCCATCACCGCTTGCACACGTGCAAATGCATTCTCTTGCTCTCTCTCTCTCAAGTGAAAGCATAATTAAGAAAGGGGACAAATAAGCTACATGTGAGAGAAGTTATTTCAAAACATATATCTGATAAAGACATTTTATCTAAAAAAATATGAAAGCTACTACAAATCAGTAGGGAGAAGACTTTAAATAGGAGCTTCACAAAAGGATATCCAAATGGTTGGTAAACTGAACAGGTGTTCAACCTTATTAGTCATCAGGGAAATGCCACTTAAAACTAGAATGAGATACTACTGCACATTCACCAGAGAGCTTAGAATTAACCACCAGTGNCCCTCCCATTTGGCAGGCCATCCGGCTGCATCTCCAAGTGCCCCTGGCTCAGCATCTCCATTCTGTATCAAATACCTGTTGGGTACCACCTCAGATCCTCTGGCCTCACCTTGCTTACTTTTTTTCCCACTTCAAGTGCAACCTTCTGGCTCTTCCCATTACCCCCTGGGGCTTCCCTGATACCCCTGAGGTGTGAGGTAATGAAGAAACAACCTGGCACCCACACACTTGTAACCAAAGTGCCAGGGGGTTAACGCACTTGGCCTTACTCACTGATGATGACAGATGGGAGCCAGTGGACAGATTCTTCCCATTCCTCATCCCAGATGGTCTGCCACAAATCAAATCCTAAAGAGGGTCCCATAGGCCCAGCAATCAGATGCTTCTGGTGCCAAGTGGTGGCCAACTCAGAAACTCATCCTCAGATTGGCTCTCTTGCCTTCCTCTCTCTTTTCCTCTCTCCCTCCTGATTTCTTGTGATTGCACCCCCTAAGTAAGAAGGACCACCTAAGCTTTGTCCTCAGACTGTTTCTGGAGGGCCTGGGCTGAGGTGCACTCCCAGGTATATACCCAGCAGAAATGATGTACAAATGCACTAAAAGACATCTACAGTACTGTGCTCTTCATAGTATCCCCAAACTGGAAACCTATATAACCATTATCTGTAGAATGAATACATCAGAGTATATTCAGATCCTGGAGGAAATAAACAAAGGAAATGGGCACTGAACAGATAAACAAATAAACGAATTGCTACCAAGCTACAACATACACAAATCTCATAAACACAACATTGAGCAAAAGAAGCTGAATGTGGTATTATATTCTGGGGTGATTCCATTTACATGAAGTCCTAAACCAGGCAAAATTAATGTGTGATGCTAGAAGTTAAGATAGAGGTTGCCCTGGGAGGTAAGGACAGGAGAGGGGTAGGAGGGGGGCTCTGGGGTGCTGGTCATGTTCTCCTTTTCTGGATGCTGGTTATAGAAGCATGTTCAATTAGTGAAACTCGTCAACCAGAATGCTGATGAGTTGTGTAATTTTTTTTTGTATGTAGGTTCCATTCACTTTCACAAGAACAGGCATTAAACATGTCCTAGGCAGTCCCTGGGTGGGACAGGATCTGCTGGGTGGGGTGTGTGTTGCCCCATAGGGTCCTTACCTACTCTACTCCTTCCTGTCTCCACCCCCAGAGCTCAGACTGCCTGCACCTGGGAGGGGGGAGGGGTCTTCATCACTCCATACCACACACCCCAGGCACCTGATACTCTCTGCCACCCACCCTTTCCTTGGGGCTGACAACAGCTTCTTTGTTACCCCAGGATTGCTCAGAGTGCAAATCTAGTCCCCTTCCCCATTCTCAACTGTCCTGGCTCAGTGCAGCCACGCTGGGGTGGGGGGGTGGGGGGTGAGGGCCAACCCTTCCCAGTGATATCTTGACAGGGAGACCATTTAACTAATGAGTCATTTAACATCTGTGAGGTTGAGGGAGTGAGGGGGGCTCATGAGCCCTCAGTGCGCACAGCTGTCTTGGGGGAAGCCTGTCCTGCCCTCTCCAACCCCGTAGGACCTGGGGTTCCTGGGCCCACTGGTCAGAAGAGAGAACTGGAGGGGAGGGGTGACTTTTGGGAGAGTCCGGGACTCTTGCGCCTTCCTGCGCCTTGTGTAGCTCCTGTTGGTGGTGGCCGGGGCGCTGTGGGAACAGGGACAGCTGGAAACATGAAAAGTTGGGGCTTGGGCCTCTGCTCTGGGTCCAGGCTCTCCTCTCCCTCCTAGCGGTCCCAGACCTGTCTTGCTGGGCACCCCTCTGGCCCTGGCCTTCACTCAAGGACACCTGCTATTCCAAAAGGTGCCACCAGAGGGCAGCTTCCCCATCCCTGGTTTGAACCCTGGTGGCCTGCCTCTCTCTGATGTCAAGCAACTTAGGCCTCTGCTGGACCCGGTCCTACGGGGTTGGAGAGGGCAGGACAGGCTTCCTGGCACCAGGGCCCACCTTCTCCTGGGACCTCTGGAGTCATCTGGGAGGTAGGGAAGTCCTTCCCAAGGGCTGCCCAGGCTCCCTCCTGCTGCTGCCTGGCTGGGGAAGCTTGCCTCCTGGCCTAAGAGAGGCAGGGGAGGCCCCCGGGCCTGTGGGTGCTGGCCTGGGTCAGGAAACTCATAGTGAAACCAGAGAGATCTTGTAGTGAAATTCATTCCGCGCAGCACACCTGCCTGGGGCGGGGCCGGGGAGGGTCTGGAGGCAGTAGAGCTGCCTGTGGTGGCGGTGTCGTGGGGAGGGCTCAGAGCCTTATCTGATGGGCCCCGGCCTTTCTCACAGCTCAGTGGAGCCGCCCTGACAGGCCGACCATGGCCCTGGTGGGCAGGGTCTCTGCAGGCCCCGCGGGCCCAGCCTCCCCACCTGCCCAGTAAGCAGGGAGGCAGTGCGCCTGGGAAAGGCGCGGGCGGTGGAGTGGGTGCCACTGGAGTGGAGCGGGTGCCCAGGCAGGCCCCTCCGAGGCCCCGGTGTCTCAAAACACCAAGAAATGTCAATAGCAGTTGCAAAAACTTGGGGCAACCTAGGCGTGTACTTCGAACAAACTCACACTTTTAATGTAAAGACGTGACGGCACATCACCTGACACTGCTTGCATTTGAGAATGCATTGGCTCCTGGGATGCTGCCCGAGGTCATTCCATGGGTGGGCACGGTCTTTAGTCCTGTGGGTGGCTTGGGGACCATCATTGGGGGAGCACACAGAGCTGAACATGACGCCCTGGACGGGACAGCTCTTTGGCTGCCCCCTCCCCACACATCTAGATCCCCCTCCTGTGGGGGTGCCCCCCTGCGCTGACTGACGCCAGGGCTAGTGGAGAGAAGAGGCGGCTCTGACCACCTGGGGTCGTGGGTGTGAGCCACTCTGGGGAAATGGAGTCCCATTTCCTGCAGGGTCCTGGGTGCCCCCAGAAGGGTCTGAGGAGAAGCAATCTCAGTGTCAGAGGGGTGTCCCCACCCTCAGCCCCCTGGGCACCCTCCTGGGACCGACCACCTCCGGGCACAAGGCACCAGCCACTCTGGGTGGGCTGGGCTGACATCTCTGCTGGAAGAGAGACTGAATCTGTCCCTGCAGCTCCTGAGGTGACAGGAGCCACCAGTGTGGCTGGGAGCCTCTGGTCCATGCGGGACCATTGCCAAGGGCCCTGACATCTATTGGAACTTTTTCCCAAGAGGAAGATGGTGTGTTTTATTGGGGCTCATCTTACAGGAGAGAGGAGTGTGGAGCGAGGGTTTTCAGGGCCTCAGTTGGCTCCAGCCTGCCCTTGGGTGGGGGCACCAGTTAGCCCAGCTAAGCCTGGGCCGGGCTGTGGGATAGGAACGGGGCGCATTGTCTGGAGGAGATGGGGCTGAGGGTCTCACCTCATCTCCTCCCCATCCCCCACCTCCCATGAGCACCTAGATCTGGTCAATCCAATGAGACTCACGGCCCCTTCTGTAAAGAATCTTATAATGTCTTCTTGCCAAAATAAAATTCATACTATGATCTATTACCTTACCTTCATAATATAACTTATAACTTACCTTCATAAGTTAAAAAAAATCAGTATCATGTTCTAACTTTAAAGCAAGGGAGAAATAAAAGGCAAGTAATGAATAACTTCATAATGTGTATTCGATTTTGGAAAATGCTTGGGTACTGTCTCCAGAGGACGCCAGTGCTGCTGGTGGTGCAGAATCTTCGCGGCCGTAGTTGCGGCTGACACAGACGGGGATTGGCGCCTTCTCCCGGGCTCGGATGCTGCTGAACCCACGGTGTCACCTTAGGGACGCGCTTCTTCAAACCGGGGAGCAATGCTTGACGAATTTCCAGATGAGACAAGGTTCCACCCCCGCTAGGTTTTTATGCGTGTTGCATCCCTAGGAAATTCTGTGTTGGAAAGTGGAAGGAGCTTCCAGACTCCGATCAATACTAACAGGGTTTTCACCTACAGCGGGACACTGGGGACAGGCTGCCACACCGTAGGATGTGGGGCAGCATCTCTGGCCTCTACCTGCTACGTGCTGGTAGCACCCGCACCCCAGGTTGTGATCATTAGAAATGTCCCTACACGTTGCCAAAGTTCCCCCAAGTGGCAAAATCACCCCTGGCTGGGAACCCCCGGCCCGTCTGAGTGGCCAGTGGCATATTTGCAGCCTGTGCAGGAAGCAGGACATCTTGCCGCGGGGCAGGACACCGCTCACCTCCGAGGCCCCCACTAGCGATGCCTGCAGTGCCCCTTACCACAGCCCCCGGCGGTTTCCCCTCAGTTTCTGAAATGCCTGTGGGAGCAGCAGGCTTTGCTGAGGGCTTCTCGAACCTACCTGCTTCTCGAATCCAAGCCATGTGCAGAAGCCCCTTCCCCGCACACTCTGTAAGACCTACTCTTCTGAGTTCTCCCTTGGGCCCTGTCACCGCCTCCTCACTGGCCCCTGCAGGGCCGTCTGGCCCATCCCAGCCACAGCCTCCATTGTCTCCATGCTCCAGCCTCGCCTGCCTCACCCCTGCGGCTGCTTCCTAATTCCAGCCTCCCCCTTTCAACAGCTTGGGATCTTGCCTTTTCCTGTCTTTTGCTCTGGGTCACCCTGGAACTCCATCCAAGCCTGGGGGAGTTTCTCTTTCAGAAGGAGGTGTCCTTCTCTGGGGAGCCCTTCCTGAGCTGCCCTCCGCTGCACGGGCTGAGCCAGCATTTCCTTCCAGGTGCCCCGGTGCCCATGGTAGCAATCACCCAGGCAGGCCATGCTTCTCCTCCGTCCCCCGTCCGCATCTCCACCACCATCATCAGACTCTGGCCCCGAGAAGGTGGCATGACTGAATCAGTTCAATTCTACTTTCCTTCCCCCCCTTCCCCCCCCCCCCCCCCCCAC
>NW_027528608.1:3663182-3682089 GCF_008692635.1 Crocuta crocuta
TGAAGGCCTCCCTGCTCAGGAGCAGGCCCAGGAGAGCCCTGGGTTACACCATTGGAGAGGAGCAGCTTGGGAGGGACCTGGAATCTCGTCCCCGACCCAGAGCTTCTGCCCCTTCCCCTCCTTGGAATTTTTCTGGCCGGAAGTGCCCTCCGGGGAAGACCTGCTCCAATCCAAGTGGCGCTGGGGCTGAGAGAAAGCACTAGGGAGGCAGAGGGGCCCCCTTATTCCTACCAGAGGGGACCCCTTGGGAGGCTGGCCTCCAGTCCAGCCGCTGGCACCTGCCCCTTTTGGAGCCTGAACTCCCAGCTCCGGAGGTATTCTTGGGCACAGAGCATGGGCGCGGGCAGTGGTTACATGCACCTGGGCTGGCCTCGGCCTCGTTCGTCACCCCCACCCCCACTCCGCCAGCCCCTGACCCAGGTTCACGCCTCTCCTCAGCCCTGGGTAGAGACTCCTTCCTGCCCTGTGGGTGCCCTGGCTGCTGGCACACTTCCTCAGTGCTGTGCAGGGGCTGGAGGCCGGGTCAGGGGGTCCGGGAGGGGGCGCACAGGTGGACATGGCCATCTCCAAGCTGCAGGGCTGCGTGCACAGTGGTGAGCGACGCCCGGGTCCTGGGAGGAGGGAGGTGGAGACCCTGGCCCCCAGCAGCCTGCTAAGTGAGCTCCTGTCCCTGTTAGCACTGGCCAGGCCTCAGTGTCCCCAGCTGGGAAATGGGGAAAGTGACCCTCGTCCATCTGTCCTAGGCGCTCTTGGAGAAGGCGAGGGACATACCCGAAATTGGTTTTTTCAGGCCCAGGGAGTTCTGGGGTCCCAGGTCCCAGGCAATGCCCTGTGCTGCGGGTCATGTGTGCCCCATGCCTCAGTTGGTTGGGTGTGGGCACCCCGCCTACCAGACTTTTCTCCCAGTTCCTCAGGCTCCTCTTGGTGACGCAGGCAGCCTGGCCCTGGCTCAGCGAGGTTGCTTTTGGCCGGCGTGGATGTACCCACTCTTGGGCCTGGCCTGGCTCCCAGACCCCTTTCCCTGCCTGCTGTCCTCCAGAGTCCCCTCCCTCATTCATGAGAGCCTTGCCTACGAGCTGGTTCTTTCTAGACTCCTAGCCGGCAGGACGACCCCTGGGTTCCGCTGGTTCTCGACCTTGGTCTTGTGCCGCTGGCCCAGGTATGTGAGGCCCAGCGGGAGGAGACGGGCAGAGAATCCAAGGTGTTGTTGCGTCCTGCCCTCCAGGCCTCCTTCCCCAGGGTGGACCGGCTGGTGAGGGGGTGGGGCTGGCGGGCAGGAGAAGGCCCTCTGCCCAGAGGGTCTCAAGGACATCCCCTTGGGCCCCTTGTGGCTTTGTCACCGTGTGTAGGAGGGATGAGCCTTGAGAGAGGGTATGAGAGTGAATGTGTGGGCAGGAACCCAGAGGCCCCCGCCCCCCTGGGGGGATGGGGACCGTGAGAATGTGAGTAGGTGGAGACGAAGGCCAGCCGTGCCCTTGCTATTTGGGACAGGCCCAGGGAAGGAGTTTGGTGTTCGGGGACACAGTGCATCAGGAATGCTGGCCACTAGGTGTCACCAGGAGCCCATGGGACAGAAGAAGCGCTCCAGGTGAGTGGCCTGAGCCACTTGTCTTCTCAGGAGTGCCCACTCCCACAGGCAGGGGCGCTCCCTGGACTGTCTGGGGAGGCGGTGCCCCATCCAGAAGGAGACATTTTCCACAGAGGCGGCCGTCTCCACCTCCCGCCCACACAGACCCCGGCTGAGGACGGAGCTGAGGGGGTAGGGGAGCAGCTTGACCTGCACCCTGGGCCTGCCTGCCTAGGGAAGGAGGGTAGAGTCCCGCTTGCACCTGCCCACCTCTGTCCCCACCCAGGCCCAGCCCGGCAACTGGATTTCCAAGGCCCCATTGAGCCTTCCTCAGCCTTCTGGAACTCTCTCAGATCCAGCTCCTGCCCCTGTCATGCACTCGCTGATGCACTTGCCCATGCATTCATGCAGTGCTCAGCAAGGACCTACTGTGTGCCTGGCACTGGGGATCCAGCCACAAACAAGACAAACAAATCCAACCACCCTGTGGAGCTTGCGAGCGATAGGATATTAAAGTTACCAAATAAATTAACCAGAGAATGTGTGACGGAGATGCTGTCACCTAGGACATAAATCGCGAAGTGACTGGGAGGGCTACTTTGGGGGCTTTGTGAGCAGGTAAGGAGAAGAATCAGTCACGTGAACATCTAGGACAGTCAGCTGGAACAGTATGTGCAAAGGCCCTGAGGCAGGAAAACCTGTGATTAGTGAAACACCAAGGCCTGTGTGGGGAGGGTGCAGGGATGGAGATTGGAGGGTGGAAGGAAACAGACCAGAAAGGGTTTCAGGCCACAGTGCCTTCTTCTCCCCAAGGACACTCAGGGGGGAGAGATCTCAGGGGCTATCCCCTCTGCAGGGTGGTGGCGCCTTTCTGCTGAGATGTGGCTGATGGCCTGTTCTATTCAGAGCTTGTCGTGGCTGCTGAAGGATAGGTGTCACTGCTCATGGGGGATCTAAGAGGACCTGGGCCTCGTACCTGTATCCCTGTGGGCTGGGGAGCAGGTAAAACCCCGAGGTCGAGGTTCCCCATTGGTTGAGGGCTCCCCAGAGCAGGGCAGGGCAGGGCTGGTCTGTCTCAGTTCCCAGGCTCCTGGATAGTCTTCTTGGCTGAGACCAAAAGGAAGGGGTAGGTCAGAGGGAAGGGCGACAGAGCTCCTGTCCTGAGCCTCTCCACTGCTCAGCACCCTGCAGTGTCTCTGTGCCCTTCACAATAAATGCAAAGACCTTCCCTTGGCAGTAACCTTATCTGCAGCCCCCTAACCCGGCTTACCTCATAAACTGTTCTCACCACCTGCTTGGATCCAGACACACTGCTCCCTAAGCAGGCACACTCCTGTCTCGGGCCCCCTGTCCTCATTGCTCTCTCTGCTTGGAATGCTCTTCCCAGATATCCTTAGGGCTCGTTTCCTCACCTCCCTCAGATGTGCTCCCATATCACCTTCTCGGGCAGCCTTCTCTGTCCATGCCTTTGCGGAGCGCATCCCCGACCTCCTCCGTACTTTCTCCCCGACCACCATCTGAAAGTCCGTTCTATCGCCGCCTCCCCCACTACCTACCCGGGACCATCAGCTCAATGATTGTTTCGTTGACCGGAGCCATAGCGCCCAGCACAGTGGCAGCACACAGCAGTACATCACCGGGTGAGGGAAGGAAGGGAGGAAGGAACGGATGGGTTGAGTGGGACAGCCTGCCCCCGTCCCTCCTGACCTTGTCTGGCCACCACAGGACATCCTTGGGTCTCAGCCCCCATCCACGTCTAGCAGAGCCCAGCGGTGCCCAGGCTTTATCATGCTGGGATGTCCTGCTATCAGCCTCGGAGGGAATTTTAGGCAGGTGGCCCCCATGAGGAGCTTCCAAGGACTGATCTAAGCTGGAAGTGGTGGCTGGATGGGCCAGGGTGGCAGAGCCACTGACCGCAGCCCATCTGTGTCTGCTTCATGCTCCTGGGAACCGTGAGTTCCATTCAGTGGCTTCAGGCACCCCTGCTCGGTGGGGACTGTGGGCGTCGTGATGCGCCTGCCAGGTTACATGGAGGCACTGGGGGCATGCGGGAGGAGGCGGGAAACCACACGGCGGGGAGGGACAGGCCACAACTGCCCTGGGTGCTCTGGGGGTGAAGTTGGTGGGCTCTCGGTGGGAGAAGCGCTGGTATCGGAGTCTCTCCAGGTCAAGGCCTGAGCGGTGAGGCAGCAGCCCCCCTGGAAGCCCCTCATATACTTGCCCTTTTACTGGAGGCTGGAGGCTGTGAGTCAGCCCCCACCAAAGGGCCGGGCTCCAGGGCACCCCAAGGCTGCTCGGCTCTGCGGTGGGTGCTGTTCCTCTGTGGTGACTCTTCTGGTTCTCAAGAGATATTGCACCCAGAACCCCATCTAAAGTAATATTGAACAAAGCGCAGGAGATGATGGGCTAAAGCTCAGTGAGTTGTTCTAAAAGAAGCTCTGACTTCGGTGTCCTCATAAATAGCCTCCTAGAGCTGACGGGTCAACATCTGGCCTAGGCATTTAAACGTACTTTTGGAGAAATGTCTTCGCAAGTCCCGTACTTAAAAAACAATGTTCTTTCGGGGCGCCTGGGTGGCTCAGTCGGTTAAGCATCCGACTTTAGCTCAGGTCATGATCTCACGTTTTGTGGCTTCGAGCCCTGCGTCGGGCTCTGTGCTGACAGCTAGCTCAGAGCCTGGAGCCTGCTTCAGATTCTGTATCTTCCTCTCTCTCTGACCCTCCCCTGCTCACGCTCTCTCTCCCTCTCTCTCTCTCTCTCTCTCTCTCAGAAATAAATAAAACATTAAAACATTTTTAAAAGACCATGCTCTTTCGAGGAGGAAGATGAGGCAGCGTCAACTTTTGGGAACCCCTATAGGGACATGAAAGAACTCCAGGGGTTCCCTAGAGCATGGTTTGAAAATCAGATACCCACCTACTGCTCGATGCAGGGAGGACCTGCAAACTGCACTGCAGGAAAGGGCGCCCTTTCTCCCAACAGTGGCTTGTAAAGCCGGTCTGCAGTACCTGATGTGCCCAGGAGGGGTCGCTGCTCAGAGGTGGTCCCAGCCAGCCGGGTGGCTGCTAGGACAGCTCCAGACCCCAGTGGGCTGTGGGCCTCAGGCTCAGTGCCAGTGACCTCTAGCCTAGGTATGCTCTGAGCCAGGGGCCACCGCGTGCCTTCCCAGTGGACAGAGCTGCCCTCTGGCCCGGCAGCCAGCTCGGCCCAGGGCTGATCAGGAGCCCTCAGCTGCGGGACAGCTGCCAGGGCCGGGGCCATAGGGACTGGTAAGGGTTTCTGGCTCAGGCCGGACGGAGCCATTCCAAGGGACAGCTGGAGTGTCTCTCCAGTCAGCACCTGGAAGGGGGCCAGCCCAGCCTCGGGCTCGGGCCAAACACATGTGCGCACACTCACACACACACAGAATGTGCCCACATGTGCCCACAGCCACACGGTTCACACATGCGTGCGAGTGTGTGTCCACACATGTACTTGGTGCCCGTAAACGTACCCACACAGAACAAGGGATACACACAAACGCGTGGATGTGCCCGTGTGCAGATACGCATGCGCACGGACACAGGTAAGCGCTCCTCACTCTCTCTCCTGGGCAGGGGTGGGGGAAACACCTCTGGGTCCAGTGTGTTTGGGGCGAGTTCAGTTGGGGGAGGTGGCCCTTCTCCCTCTAGGTCACAGCAGCACCTCCCCTCCAGGCCAGCCTTGTCCCGGCCTGGACTCGTGGGTGGCTGTGTGGGGAAGGAGTAAGGGATGGGGGGTGTCTGGCCGCCTCTGGGACATGTGTCTGGGGTGGAAGGGAGCAGGAATTGTGCCTGCGGCCCCGGGAAGTGGGCTGGGCAGAGGGCCTGAGGCGGGGGGCTGCCTGAGTCTGGAGGTGCTGTGGTCACTGTCACGGTGGAGCAACCCAAGCCCATTCCCCCAGGGCGGGTAAGATGGGGGAGGCTTTGAGGCTCACTGCAGCTGCACCTCCTCCCTCAGGAAGTCGGCCCAGCGCTCAGCCCACTGACCTCTCCAAGGGGAGGTTGGGCTCACTGACTGTCATCTCAAACCTGAGAGGGCTTTGGGGCTGGAGCACATGACCTCCTAGTCCCTGCTGTCCCCTGGGCACACAGGCCCAGGCACCCTGGACCACCAGCGCAAGCGTGATAACTGAAATCACCTGTGGTATGACAGTCGGTTCCCCTGCTTGTCGAGGGACCTAAGCCACAGGAGGGGGCTCTGTAGCCCCCCCAGTCGCTCACCCCAACGAGCCTGCTCTGGGGTGGGCTCTGCCGGGTCCAGCTCGCTGACCTCCAGGCTATCTATGCCCACAGCCCCGGGCAGGGGATAGAGTTCTGTCACCTCCCCCACCGGATCGATACCTCCAAGCCCGCTGTCAGCAAATCTCTGACCTCTGACCCGGCCACACAGTGTGACCCCTGAACCTATTGGTCTTTCCACCAATCCTTGCTCGGGTCTCTGGGGCGGCTGAGGAGAGGTGACTCCCGGCTACAGCCCCGGCTGTGAGGGGAAGGGAGTATGTGACTGTCGGGCTCCACGGTCCAGCCTCTTCTCTTCACTCCACACTCAGGGCCCAAGTCGGCGGCCGCCCCTGGGGCCTCCCTGGTCAGACCTCCCTGGCAGGCGGATCGGCTGGGCCTCGGAGCTGAATATGCCAGACAACCCAGGGCTGCGAATGAAGGATTTAGAGTCCCTTCTGGGTGCCTTTTGGGGCCCAGGGCTCTTGGAATGTCAGGGGAGGGACTCTGGGCATCCCATCTCCTATCTGAGGCTGATAAAGGGGTCCCCCAGCCCTCCCCCACAAACTGCTATGTACCAGTCCAAGTGCCTGAGCTCAGAATCCCTCGTCCTTAGAGCACGGGCCTGGCTGAGAACCCCAGGAGAGGGAAAGTGCAGCTGGGGATGGCATGTAGCCCCCATAGGCCCCACAACCCCACAGGCCTCTGGGGGATTGGAGGGCCCCTGTCCCCCTATCCAGGGCGCCCCCTTCGTACAGCCAGTCTCCCTGACCAGTCTGGGTCCCAGCAGCCTTGACCTGAGAAGGAGGAAGAGTTTGCTCAGAGGCCCCCAAGCGCTCCCTAGCCCCGTTCCCTGCAGCTGCGCCATGGGGTCATCACTCTGGCCTCCCGGTCCCGCGTGTCCAGCCCATTGCCCCACTGAAGTCCCCTGACCCACCCTGCAAAGCCATCCGGGGAGTCCTGGGCTCCTACGTGGACACCCGTGTCCTGAGACTCTGGCCTCAGAAGCCTGGCCAGGACAACCAGACCTGTTGGTCACGCACATGTCACCCTTCTCTGGGCGCCTGTCTTTGGACCTGGAGTGCCTGCACACTGGCCCCTGCTTCTGAGAGGTGATGGCTCCCCCCACATGTGTTCTGGGAGCCACAGGGCCCAGCAGCCCTCTGTCCTGGGTCCGTCCATGCCTGCACCAGGGGGAGAGGGAATGGCCCAGAAGCTCCAGTGATGAGATACTTCCTCCACGCCACCCCCCACATATGCCAAAGTGAGGAAGGTGGGTGAAGCAGGATGGACCGGGGCTCCCCATTAACATGGGAAGGCAGCTGAGGAGTACTTGGAGGTGTGAGGACACACCGCCGATGAACTGAGGCTCAGGATGGCAGGTGAGCAGAGTAGCCGGGAAGCGGGCTCATTTCTTCCCTGACTCTGTCGGGCTCCCCCTAGACCTAAGGCAGATGTCCCCGGAGGAGGAATCCTGACCCACTGCAGGGGCCCCTCCGGCCCCACCTCTCTGCCTCCCTGGGCCGCACTCAGGAGCCACGAGGGGCGGCCAGGCTCGGGGCGGAAGGCAGGTCTGGCTGGCCCAGGCCGGGTGGGTGTGTGGTCAGCAAGCCCTGAGGTCAGTGGGCAGGACAGGGGCATCCCTAAGGCCCCAGCACGGCACTCTGAGGCCGTTGGCCACCCTGCAGCCCCATCCAGGCGGTTTTCTGGGCTGTCTGGGAGCCTCATTCCTTCTGCACTTGGGACCTGGGCCAGGCAGGTGGGAACAGCCACGGGGGCCAGGACTGGAGGCTGAGGAAACAGCAGTGGAGGTCGCCTGTGCCGAGCAGCCCCTCTCTGCCCGCCTTGGGCTAAGCCTGCACCCCGGTGACCCCATCCAGGCCCAGGACACTAGGCTTCAGAGAAACTAGGCCTCTGTCCTCTCCTGGGAGACGGAGCTGGACTTGAACCCAAGGCTGGGAGTCGCAGGCCTGTGAGTAGGAAATCCTGCTGGAGGATCAGACTGAGTGACGAGGGCCGAGAGGCATGGGCTACTCTCCTCCCTGCTGGGTGCCCAGGACCCCGCCTGGCCGGCGGGGAGGGGACACATGCCCCAGGCTTGCCGGGCCTCCGCGGCATCGGACAACGTGTGGACGGAAGGAGAGAAGGGTGCAGGTAGTGCCAGAGCCCTGGTCCCCGAGGCGAGCCTGGCCTGCCCTGCACCCCCATTGGGACTCAGTGGCCGCACAGGGGAGCCGGGGCTCTTCCTCATTCTAATGATCAGGCTTGGGGCCCCTGTTGCCCCCTGCGGAGCCCCAGCGTTGGCACATAACCCCCAGCCCAGATGCTCAGACCCAAGCTCTGACATATCCACACAGACCCACACCCCCCAACGCACACACACCACACACAGACACACGTGTCACACTGACATGGCCCGCAGACGCCACACCATACACTGACACACTCACCACACACACACACACACACACACACACACACACAGACTCTGCCTATATTTGTCACACTCACACGGGCTCACCACTCACACAGACTTGCAGCAGCCAAGTCACCCTGCAGGGTCCCTGAGGCCACACAGGCTCCCGTCCCGGAGGTCCCCGGCCCCCACTTGGCAGAACACAGAGCTCAGAAAGGATGGGGTGTCCTGAGATGAATGCCTGCTGGGAGAAATTCAGAGGGAAACGGGGGCTTCTGGGGGGATGGCCCGCAGGGTGGGGAGGAGGGGTGTCAGGGGCTTAAGGTGCACTTTGGGGGTGGACGGCTAGATGTGGAGGCCCGGGGGCTATACCCCCGGCAGCCTTCAGGATGGGCGCCGTTAGCTCCCGGGACCTGCTCTGGGGGGGCCTGTCTCCCACGCTGGGGGATGGGTGCACACAACAGAGGCCCCGGCCTTTGATTCCACACCTACCTTTCCATGGCTGAGCCGAGGTGATCTGCATGGCCACCGCCTGCCTGACCTCCTGGCTGAGAACCCCAGAATTCAGGTGGAAGGGCCCATACCTCGGGCTCAGGGCAAAGGGCCTGGGCACAGACCCACCGCTCCAGGGCATGAAGAGGCCTTTCCCAGACTCGGTGACCAGGCCAGCCTTAGGTCCTGACCCTAAGCTGGTGGAGATAGAGGTCTCTCTTGGAAGGCGGGTCCCCAGAGACCTCTGACCCACTGTCTCTGCCTGACATTGCCCCCCTGGAAGCAGATTCTTCTGCTGTAAGTCCCAAGGCTCCATTAATATGTGACCGCCTCCAGGGCCACTTGGGAGTGGGTTGAAGAGGGTGGGGGCGCTGTAGGCAAGTGGAGCCAGGTGTGGGCTGGTTCCCGGGGGAGCTGGTTTCCATTAGTCCTCTGGGGTCTTCCCACAAGTCAGGCATGGTGCGCAGTGGGATCCTGAAGCCTCAAGCCTGCTGTCCCCTCCTTGGTTGTGGCCAAGGACACAAGAATGGCAGTGACAGTTTTGTAAAAGGTGGAGCAGGAGCTGGGCTTGGGGTGGCTTCCCTGCCTCCCGCCCCGGCAGGGCAGTTACTGCTCATTGGGGGCCACCAGTCTGTGTCAGTCACTGCCCACTAGCCATGACGGCCAGCAGCAACGGCAATGGTGGCAGCCACTAGGTCTTTGGAGTAAGGAGCTGGACACACAGACAGCAAAGGCCTTCAGGGTTCCTGAGAGGAGACCCCTGCTGGGTCCCGGGTCCAGGAGGGGATACGGCCCTCAGGGGTGCTGAGGGTGAGGGGGCCCTTCTCTTCAGAAGCCCCCATGCCTGGGTCAGATTGGCCCCCGGCCCTCCCCCTGGTCCACTGCAGGCCCCCAGCTCTGGCCCCTCTGGAAGGTGGCAGGCCCGCTTCTCTGCATGGGGGTTGTGTTCACAGCCAGGATGGGATGAAAATAGGAAGCGGTCTCCAGTGCCAGCTGGGTGCCGCCTGCCACTCTGCCCAGCTATGGGGGTGGCTGCTCCTGAAGGTCCCGAGTCACTCGCCAACGGCTGCTGGGAACCCTGTGCCCAGCCTCTGAGAAACACTGTGGCTCCTCCAGCTGGACGCCCCCACGGCTGACTCTAAGGTCCACACCCTCCGGCCTGGGGTCCCAGGGGTCTGCAGCCGCCTCTCAAACCTTCCCTCTCATGGGGCGTCCATTAGGAACCAGACTGTGCCGAAGGACATCTGCACCTTGTTCCAGTTCATCTCCTCAGGGTCCTTGCCAGGCAGGCCTATGTTACAGGTGAGGGAGCCAAGGCCCAGAGGTCTGCTTGGCTCTGGCAGTGCCAGGCAGTGCCAGGACTTGAACTTAAGACTGTCTCAGCCAAGAATCCTACTGTAAGGAGGGTGAGGCCCAGCCCTGAGAGGTGATGCTTGAGCCAAGACTTGAGTGACTGGAAGGAGCCAACCAAGTGGATAGAAGGGGGAAGTGTGTACCGGGCCGAGGGAATAGCCGGAGCAAAGGCCTTGTGGCAGGGACAGGTTTGGAGTGTTTGAGGAACAGACAGGAACCAGGTAACAGTGTCTAAGATGTAGGCCACATCTGCCAGATGACCTGATTCATCTGAGTCCCCAGATAGAAGCGAGGTGGGTATCTGTCCTTAGGCCTGTGTTGCCACTTCCAGGTCCAGTTAGGAAAGGTGTGCTGGACCTCACCGTGAGAGGACAGTTCCTGCTTCCAAGGATTGGTATGTCCCAGGACAAGGACTTTCCCCCCATGTCTTCCCAGAGGACAGGCGTGAGATAACAGGAAGTGGTGACAGCTGGACCAGACCACAATAGAGGCTGACCCATCATCCTCTGTGCTCCAGGCCAACCCAAAGGACCCTTTGAGCCCATGTCACAAGCACTGAGATGAGAGCTTTTTGGAATGGTCTGGGGCACTGGGAGGCATTCTGCTCACTGGGAGGCAGGTGAATTTCCATGAATCCAGGGTGGGTGTCCCATAGGAAAAGAGAACGAAGTCCAGACTGAAATGACCTAAGACAGCTTATGGGGGGTTCGCAGGGAGAGAAGTTGTATCTGGTGAGGGGCTGGGGAAAACACACCAAAAAGGTAGCATCTGAGGGGAGCCTAAAGAATGGGTCAGGTGGAGATGAGGTAAGGTGTGGCTATTCCCAGAAGCCAGTGTGTCTCCAGGGTTCAAATGGTCATTTGTAGCTTTTGACCCTACTCTCATGATCTTGTAGGTCCCAGACACAAGGCTGGCTTCTCTCGACCACTTTATCTAGTCCTTCTCTGGACTATGTCCCAATTTCTGACCTTGGCTTTCACCACTTTCCTGTCTAAAGTATCCAAAGTGAAGCCACCCTCCAAAAGACCAGTCTGGCCCAGCCTTTGTACTCTGCACCACCACCCATGATGTGGTTTGAAGGCCATCAGGCCTATTCCTAATCTACCTTCTCACCACAGATCCTGCGTCAAGTCCATTTCCTTGTACCCAATTCTTTATGCCACTTTAGGTTAATGGAGTATAGGATTCTTGGTGGAAAGTTATTTCCCTGAGGATCTGGAAGATGTAGTTCTCTAGTTCTCTGGCATCCATTGCGGCTGATGTGAAGTCCGTTGTCAGCTGAAATGTCATTCCTTTGGCATAACTCCTCATTTCCTCCTCACCCACAAGCATACCTCATTTTATTGTGCCTCGCTTTACTGCACTTTGGAGGTATTGTGGGGGTTTCTTTTGTTTTTGTTTTCTTATAAATTGAAGGTTAGTGACAATCCTGTATAGAGGGACTCTAACAGTGCCATTTTTCTAACAGCACTTGCTCACTTTGTATCTTCGTGTCACATCTTGGTAATATTTGCAATGTTTCAAACTTTTTCACTATTATTATATTTGTTATGGTGATCAATGATTATGACTTCCTAAAAGCTCGGATAATAGTCCACATTTTCTAGCAATAAGGTATTTTTCTTAATTAAGGTATGTACATTATTGTTTATTTTAAAAAAATGATTTTTAGTTTATTTATTTATTTGGAGAGAGAACAAGTGGAGGAGGGGCAGAAAGAGAGGGGAGAGAGTGAAAATCCCAAGAAGGCTCCTCACTGTCATCACAGAGCCCGATGCGGGACCAGAACCCACGAACCTTGAGATCATTACCTGAGCCAAAACCAAGAGCCAAAGACTTGACTGACTGAGCCACCCAGATGCCCAGGTATGCATATTTTTAAAGACACAATACTATTGCACACTTAAGAGGCTATACTATAGTAAAAACATGCTATTATATATACTGGGAAACCAAAAGGTTAGTCTGACTGGCTTTATTGCAATATTTGCTTTATTGCAATATACTGCCATATCCCTGATGTATGATCTGTACTTTTAAGATTGTCTTTTTCCTTTTCGCATTCTGTAGTTTTACTATGGTGCGAATTTATTTTTACTTGTCATTCTTAGGACCCAATGTGAGGACTCATTCCTTAGTTCTGGAAATTTCTCAGTCATTACATTTTGATTTTTTTCCTGTATTTATCCTCTGGAATTCCTGTATATTATATGCATGTTGAATCTTTTTGGACCATTTTACTTTTTCTTCCAAGAACCTTACAGTGTCATATTTTTTATTCTTATATCTGTGTGCTGCCTTTCATGGACTTTCCTCAGATGTGTTTTCTAATCGTCTCATCCACCGCAACTAATTTGCTATGAATCCATCCACTGAGTTTCTTTTACACTGCAATGACTATTTTATTTCCTTAGAAATCTATTTTCTTTTTAGATAATATTTTTATTATGTTTTCTACTCCCTCTTCTATCTCCTTGATATCTTAAAAAATATATATTATGTAGTCTTTTTCCAATTGTTATAATGCCATTAGGTCTAAGATCTCCTGTTGACATCGTGCCTTGCTTTTCGGGATCGGTCATAACCTCTTTTTATTGTGAGCTTATCTTCGTGGGGAATCATTTTTACCCCCGTGGTAATTATTGGTAATTATCCTGGGCTGTGCAAGTGCCCATACCAAGTGAGTGGGAAGTAAGTTTCTTTCATGGTCCTGTATCCGTTTTTATGTGACTTTCTAGATTTGGGGTTCTAGAACCCCTGGATTGCATAATTTGAATCCCGCATTTATTCATGGCTCTGGCTAGAGTTTTGTTTTCTCCACGGTGACTACCTTTTCCCACTCCTTAGGATAGAAAGCTTCATTGCACTTTCTTGGGTCAGCTTTGCAAGTCCCCTTTGTATGGGACAGTCTTTTCAGGCCCGGGGCTTTATGGAAGGGGGTTGGTTCCAGCTCACCATCTCAGGGAGTCCCAGACACATATCCTATCCTTGTCTCCTGCCCTGATTCTGAGGTCTCTCCCGGTTTTTCTGTTCTACGACGCTAACTCAGAGCCTCTGTGGTCCTACAGTGACTCAGTTCATACCCTGCAATAGTACATCTTGACCTTCCCTTCAGTGAAACCTCCCAGCTGCACCAGGAGCTCCCCTCTCTGGCTTGTGTTTCTGTGGCACCGTTATGCCCGGAACCTCCGAGGGGGCCCCACAGCACAGATTCCTCAGACACACTAACTTCCAAGAACCCCAGACTCTGACCAGCTACCATCACTTCAGTCCATGACCGTCTGGCACAAAACTGTAAAGCAGGCCACTTGAGCCCTTGCACTTTCTAGCCAGGGCAGCCAGGGCCTTCTAGTGTACCTAGCTCAGTGGTTCTTTTTCTTTCTTTCTTTTTAATATTTATTTTTGAGAGAGAGAGAGGACAGAGCACAAACAAGGGGAAGGGCTGAGAGAGAGACACACACACACAGAACCCGAAACAGTCTCCAGGCTCTGAGCTGTCAGCACAGAGCCTGACATGGGGCTCGAACCCACAAACCGTGAGACCATAACCTGAGCCAAAGTTGGACGCTTAACTGACTGAGCCACCCAGGTGCCCCTCAGTGGTTCTTGACATGAGACAATTTTTTCCTCCCAGGGAATATTTGGCAATATCTGAAGAAGACCTTGATTGTTGTGGCTGGTGGGGAAATGTCACTGGCATCTTGCGNAAGATTCTCTAATGCACAGAACGGTCCCCACACATAGAATCAACCTAGAACATCAATAGTGCTGCTATTGAGGAACTTTGAGAGCTGCTTCTGCCCTTTCTTACAAGTAGGTCCTGAATCTCAGGGGAGGAGCCCTATGTTCACTAAGGGTAGGGGAGCAGCCTGAGACACTGGCCCCAGGGTATTCTCACCTGGGGAAGGTGGGGGACAGAGGTGGCCAGGGACCTGCCACAGGCTGAAAGCGTGTCTGTGAAAGGGCAAGTCTCACAGGAGCAGATGTGCAGACAGACGGCTCCCGGCTCTGCACACAGAGCCTCCCCCTGGTCCAGGAGCTAGGGTGCACCACACACTCTGCCCTACCTGCCCACGAGGCCTCCTGCCTGGCTCCCTCCCCAGGGCAGCCTGCACGCGCTGGCCACACTTCCCTGTGTGATGTGGGGAGCAGGCATGCGGTCGTTGGAGCAGGCCGGGCCCTCCTGGGGTGGGTGAGGACATATCTCTGGTGCCATCTTTCCTGTTCTGATAAATAACTGATCTGTGGTTGAGGCAAGAAGGTCACCTCTGCCCAGGGAAGCTCAGGAACAAGCCACTTGTGACTGGTGGGAAGAGCGCAGGGGTGGGGGCAGCGGGAAGTCTGCCTTCCCTGGCCACCGGGCTGCTGGGGGCAGATTTCAGAAAAGGGAAGTGCTGAGCTGGGGCAGCGCTTCCTGTGGTCGCCGGCAGTCAGGGCATCAGGGCGGGCATGGCAAATCAGAGGGGTGGCTGCCCTGCCCCAAGAGGCGGCAAGGTGAGCCTTGCCCGGTCAGCAGGCCTGGGCCTGGGGGACCCGGGCCGGGCACAGCCCGCTGCTGTCCTTCACTGGTCCGGGCTGGGAGTCCTGGGGGTGGAGGGACTTACTGACACACCATGGGACCGTGGGACCCCTGTTTGGGAGCCTCCTGGAGCTCCTTCGGGACTTGGTCATTTGCTCCTTGCCTCTCTTGATCTCCAGACACTGCCTGTCCTGTTCGCGCACCTCTTCTTCCTGCCCATCTCTAGACGCTGAAGGAAGGCTCCCTGACCCCCTTCCCTCCCGGGAAGCTCTCAACCTCTGGCCTGACTGCTCTGGGGAGCCCCCTTCTTCCAAGAAGGGACGTCTGAGCCCAGGAACCTGCACGGGGCCTCTGGTGCCCCTCGAGCAGGCAGGTGTCTGTATTTTTTTTTATTTTTTATTTTTATTTATTTCTAGGAGAGAGAGAGAGACAACGTGAGCAGGGGAGGGTCAGAGAGAGAGGGAGACACAGACTCCGAAATAGGCTCCAGGTTCTGAGCTGGCAGTCAGCACAGAGCCCGATGCGGGGCTCGAACCCACGAACCGCGAGATCATGACCTAAGCGAAAGTCGGACGCTTAACCGACTAAGCCACCCAGGCGCCCCAAGTGTCTGTATTTTCTGTCCCTTGTTAGGGAGGGGACTAGAGCAGGGGCCCACTTGCAAGGGAGGTGGCCAGGCCTCCAGAGTTCCTGGAGCCCATCTTCTGTCGCCCGAGCATCACAGAGCAGGAGCCCAGGTGCGGAGCCCGAGGGAGACTGGCTCCCCTCCAGGCCCAGCAGGGACCCCGCTCCCTGACACCTTTCTCTGGCTTAAGTCCCGTCCCACTCCACCTTGGCTTTCTAGCCTCACTCTGGCCCCACCAGACCCCATCAGGATATAGATAAACCTGGGGGGTGGGGGTTACCCTGCCCCTCTTGCCTTGGCTGAGCCCCACGGGCGGCCCCCCAGATGTGCAGCCCAGAGCCCCCAGCTCTTCCTCCTCTCCTCCTGAGGGTCTGAGAGCTGGGGCTCCCTGGGAGGTGAGAGTGGGGGTGTGGTGGGGCGTAAGGGATGGAGCTGCCGCTCCTGCCTCCCAGGTCCCACCAGGGTTGAGTCGCAAGACCAGCACCTTGCCCTGCTCCACTGTGCTCAGCCTCAGTCTCCCTCACAGGCTGTGCTCTGGGAGGGCCAGGTCAGCCCTGCCCCCTCCAACCCCCACCTTCTCGCTCTGCTTTGCTCCTTCCTTTTCTCCCTCCCCGTCTCTCTTGACCTTGGATCACCTCTCCTCTGTCTCTCACACTGTCTCTTCTGTTTTCCTTTCTCTTTAGTTAGTTCCTCCTGCCCCCGGGACCCCCAGCCCCACTCTATATATTTATACATCTGTCAGTCTGTCTGTCTGTTGCTCTCTGTGTTTCTCTCCCTCCTTATCTCTCCTTCTCGTCACCCCACCCTGACCCTGGCTCTTCTGTGTCTGTCTTCCTGTCTCTCCTCTCCCCCTGCTCTCTCCCTCCACGTTCACCCTGTCCCTGATCTTCCTCAGTCTCTGTTGTCCAGAGCCCCGCCCCCCCCACCCCGGCAGGCAGCTCGGCTCCGGGCTTGGCAGGACCTGCTGGGGCATTTCTTAGTTGCCCACGGACCCTTATCCTGTTATCAGTTGGAAATGAATCAGAGATTAGGAAACGGGGGAGTGGGGGTGTTATCGCCCGGTGCACACGGAGTTCTCAGCTAATCTCTGGCGGCCCTGGGTTCGAGAGGAAATGCAGTTGCAACACCGAGCCCTTCTTACCGTCACTGTCATGTCCGCCTTGAGGCTGTGGGGACACGAGGTTGGAGAGGGGAGAGGGCTTTCTCCCCCCTCGGACCTGGGGGCCAAGCTCTAGCCCGCTGCAGGTGGGTGCACACTCACACCTGTGCACACGTGCACACACACACTCACAGGCAGGCACACACGGGGGGGCCTCTTGGACCTTCGCACATGTCACCTGTCACCAAGCCTTGCACCTCACCCTCCCGCTACCTCTGCAAGCCCACCCCTGGGCCACGGCCATGGTTGCTGCTCACTAGGTGGCTGCTCAGGACTTGTCCCCGGTGCCCCAACCCATTCTCCTCCTAGCAGGTGGAGCGGCCCATTAAACAGCCGCACGACCGGCCAGTTTCCTAAGCAAACCCTCTGGTGGCTCTCAGGACCCGGCTGCCATTGTCACCATGGCCTCTGACATGTGTGTCTAGTTCCTGCCCCCCTTTGTCCTCCTCCTGCCCTCACCCCTCGCCTTTCTGCTTCCCTTGTGCTGCCACCACGGTCCCCTCACCACTCGTCAGCACCCCAGCTTTAGTGTGTGTTGTTCCCTCTGCCTGAAAACTTCTTTCTTCCACCTCCCACCCAGCTGACACGCACACGGCCCAGCTCACTCAGCTTTCGTGTGACTTCTTCAGAGCATCGCAGGTCCCCATCAGGCCCCTTGTCTTCGGACCTCTGGCCCCTCATGCTCTGCCCTGATGGCACGGGTCCCTCCCTCCCCACTGAGACCATGCTCCTCCTGCTGGGATTCCTTGTTCTCTGTCTGCCTCCCTCCTGACCGCGGGCAACGAGGAAGAGACCAAGTTCGCCAGCACCTGTCCAGTGTCTGGCTTGGACCTGGCCACACTAGACAGTAGTGTGGACGGATGTATAAACACACCCAGAGACACGGACGCCCGTGTATACACACAGAAGCACACAAACCCATTCACACACGATGCACAGGCAGACTCAGGCAGACTCACAGACAAAAAGATGTACACACACACACACACACACACACACAAGCCTGCTCTCCTCCAGAGGCTCAGTGCATCTCACCAGCTGGTGGGGGTCCCTGTGCCATGGCTCCTGTGTGCCCCTGACCCCGCCCCTTGGGTAGGACCCCCTGTCAGTGCAGGCCTCTTGGACCCTGTTGCCCCAGCCTTGGCTACAGGGAACTATTCCCGGGCCCCAGACTCCCCGGGCAGGATTCTCTGGGCCCTGGCAGAAGTGTAGCAGCATAACGACTCACGACAAGTGGCTTTCAGGCCCAGCACATGGTGTCCCAGCCAGCATTAGCTAGCACTGTGGTTAACATGGCGGCACAGCATGAAGAACCTCTCATCTGGCATTTTAAAGCAAGGTTATAGTTCAGGACAAGGATTGGATGAGCACACATGAAGCTAAAGCTTGGTGTTCTTCCCAGCAACGTTTTGCTTTGGGATTCAGTGCTGAAGTTAGTGTGAGTCAAGGTGTTTCTCCCTGCCTCAGGGAGTTCTGGCTGGAAACAGGCAGCCACGGTGGCAGGCGAGGGAGGGGAACCGGGTCTGGGAGAGGGACAATGGGTTATGGAGGGGGCAGGCCCTTAGTCAGAGTGGCTGGTGAGGATGGAAGGCAGCAGGGCCCAGAGGCTGCGGGCCGAGGAACTTCACCTGTCTCCAGCTGGGGGCGGAGGTGGATGGACATCTGGCTGTGAGAAGCAAGACCAAGGGGCCTGCATTTCCTACAGAGGTAATGGGGCTTTGAAGCTTTGAGGCGGCTTTTCATCCAAAGAAACTATGAACAGCTTCTCTCATTCAAAGATGGCTTTTGCCACCATAACCACCCAGCTGAGAAAAGTGGTGAGTCCCTCCTCCCGGTTCTGCTCATCTCTGAGGGTCCCCTTATCAGTCCTCACTTGATGAGAGCCTGTGTGTCTGCCGTCACTAGGCCCAGAACGAGAACCAGAGGCAGGTGCTCTGTCCACCAGAGTGGGGGAGACACGAGGGGACACCTCTTAGACCTTTTCTGAAACTGAAAGGCATTTCCCCAGTTACTGGCTCTGACCACCCCCACCAGCCACATACCGTCTTCCCCTGTGGAGGGTGTTCTCGAATATTCCTTCCAAGGCAGCCCTAGCAGCTTCTGGGTCCCTCTATCCTGATTTCCAGGGTTCTTTATCAGGCCATGCCTTGCCCTTCTCCCAGACCCCACATTTACAGACGCATTGGTGAGCATGGCACGCTTTGGGTGAACATGGGAGGGGTTTCCACGGCACCCAGGTCTCCTTGCACCATTTTCTTGTCCCCCTCGGGGGGCTGGTGGCTGGCCTGGCGTCTCTTGGATGGAAATACTGAAGAGTCCTCGGCTGATCTGAGAAACGTGAGAACAGGGCTGGGAAAATCGGCCGTTTTTGTGGTTTGGGGGTTTGAAGCAAGTTTCACAACTGATCTCCCAAGAACATGGTCCAGTCAGATGCTCTCCCCGCCCGGGGGCCCATTTCCCTGCTGGCTCCGGTGCTGACCGCCCGCCTGGCTGGGTCCAGAGGGGCGGGGGGGGGGGGGGGGGGGGGGGGGGGGGGCC
>NW_027528608.1:3682190-3698860 GCF_008692635.1 Crocuta crocuta
CGCCCGCCTGACCCACCTGCTCCCCGCTTTCCCTCTTTGGGGACTGAGCTCAAGGAGCTAGAAGATGGAGACATTTTGGGGTGTTCTTGTGGTTTCTGCCTCATGCTTTGGCATTGGATGAGGTATTCAACTGGCACCCCTCACTCTTGTCCCGAAAATCTTTCTCAGGTGCCCCGGGGGCTGCTGTACCTTGAAAGCCTTCATTTGTGGGGACAAAAAGGCCAAGAAATTCTTCTGTTGCCATACTCTTGGGCTGGGGCTGATAAGCAGTGGTGCTGGAGGGACTCGTTATGGGGGTTCAGGGAGAGAGGAGGGACCCAAGAGGGGCACACCCCACCCCCCATGGGTCCCGAGGCCTCCCCTGCATAGAGCACCCAGCTGGGGCAAGGAAGGGGTCCTCAAGGCCCAGCCCCGCCTCCAAGCGGCCTGGTCCCCCAGATTATCCTTCCCCACTCTGGGAAGTCCCGAGCTCCCTCAGGCCAGCTGGGGCAGAACTGAAATTGGTGACATCTGCTGCTCTGGCCCTTTGGCTCCAGCCCCCGCCCACTCACCCCAGAGTCTTCCTGCAGGAGCCTTCGGACCCGGGAGGAACCGCGTGCCGTGCCCTATCTGAGTGAGCACGGCTTACTTGCCTTCTGCACCGCCCCCCATCCCTGCCCAGGCCCCGCGTGGGTGGGACACTCGCCACAGCTGGTGCTTGCTGTGACATCCTGTACTCGCCATCCCTCTGTCCAGGGGCACAGTGGCTGGGGCCCTGCATGTTTCTCAGACACTCAGTTTCCCACCCACATAGCAGAGGGGAGACTAAGGCACCAGGTGGGGACATTTCTGCTCCAGGACGCGGTGGGAGGCAGTGGTGTGCACGGGACAGAGCCCCGGCTTCCTGGCTCTGTTGAGGGGGCTGGGACAGTCCTGCGTGCAGTGACCAAGTCCGGGTGGGGCTGGGGACAGGGAAGCTGGGAAAACAGAGCCGGGGCTACGAGTCACCAGACTCGTGGCTGGGGAGATAGGCCGTCGCGTGCTCGGTCAGGGGAGTGGTCGGGTGGTCACGTGGACGTGGTGGGCAGAGAAGAGTCAGGCCGGCCCTGTAGGGAGTCCTTCATGGCAATCTGCAGGGGCCAGGGAGAGGGGCATGGCCAGACCCAAATGCTTGGATGAATGGGAAGTTTCCGTCAGGCGTGGGGAGCCCTCTCAACAGAACCAGATAAGCTTGTGGACAATTGAACACACCCAGGTGGACAATTGACCAGCATCTGAGCCACCCTCAGTGAGTCTGCCCTTTGGGTGGGTGCGGTATGAACAGGCAAGGACCGCAGGGCTGGGGTTGGCCAGAGATACCTGGCCGTGGCTGCGTGTGCCAGGCCCGGGAAGGCTGGGGGGTTCTGGCTACATCTGCTGGGTGCCTGTGTCCCCTTCCCGTTCCCTATCCATATGTCCCCTCCCAGCTTCCTGTTTCTGTTTTGGGGCTACAGGAACTTCCTCTTCTCATCATGGTTCAAAATGGGTTGCTCGTCTCAGTTAGAGGCTTGCTCGTCTCAGTTGGGTGGGGGGGGGGGGCCGGGCTGGTCACCCCAGCCCAAGAGACAGCTGCAGAGGGAGGGAGAGAGGGGCTCTGCACCTCTGGCTATCACGAGGCCATGGAGGTGTGACCTGGCCCTTCCCACACTTCTCCCTGACCACGCCTCTCCAGCTGCTTGGATGGGTGGACCCTCTGATGTGAGTGCTGCTCAAGGCCAAGGTGGGCTAGACCCTGCTGGAGTGACCCTGAGCACTCATTGTATCTCCTTCTAGCCTCAGGCAGAGGGCCAAGAGGATCTCTTAACCTCCCCTTCTTCCTGCTTCCTCCCAGGCTTACCGGAACTTGACACGAGCACTCACGGGCACCACCACACTGGTCCTCGGTGCACCTGCACACACGCGCGCACTCATGGCCCCACCAGGAGCAGAGCTGCAATGGGGGCGTGGCCTGGGAGTGCCCCTGTGTGTGCATACCTTGGCGAGTGTGTGTGTGGGGTCCTGTGGAATGTGCACGTGTGTGAGCACACCAGTCTCCCTGGCCTTTGTGCACGTCTAGGGGGCACCATCTTTTTCTTCCCAATCAGCACCCTGAGTAGAGCTTGTCCCCTAAATGAAACTGAGCTTTGTCCTGCAAAGTCGCTGAGCCCATCCTGGCGGGGGGGCGGGGGGGGGGCGTGGCACAGGATGAGGGAGTGAGCTTACCCCATCCTGGTGACTCCTTAGGCTGTGTCTAAGGTGGTGTGGGGCCCAGTCCTGCACAGGGCCCAGGGCCTGGGAAGCAGCCATGAGGTGAGCCTAGGGGGTGGGAGGGGGATAGATATGTTAGGGATGTGCAGGGAGGGGACACAGGGCAGTCTTCAAGGTGCTATTTTGATCCCCTGGGCACAGAAGGCTTGTAAGAGGAGCAGCCCCGTGCAGGCCTGGGTACCCCGTGAACACCCCAAGTCTGGGGGTGGGGACAGACATGAGCAGGGTTGCTGAGAACCTACACTCACAGCCACCTCCCTGCTCATCTTGCTGGCCTGGGATGAACCCGATGATCCATATGCTTTCTCCCAGGGGCTGGGACCAGGGTCAGGTTTAGGACGGTGCTGCCACTCCAGCACTCCTGTCCCGCATTTCCCGGGCATTCTCTATGTGCCAGTGTCTCCTTTCGTGCCGGATGACCATCGTCGTCGCTTACAGGTGAGCAGCACGTTTCCAGAAGTCTGCGGTGCGGGGACTCAGAGCTGGGTATCCACACTACTGGGGTGCACGTCAAACGCTGGGGCCAGCTGCCTTTCTCCCACCATGAGGGGAACCCAAGAATCGGGGTCATCGAGTCCCACTACTTGGCACCGGGCTCGCACTCCCCATTAGCTCGGAGTGGCGGTAGGAGAACAAACACGCACCGATTGTTTACACGGAGGGCTTGGGGCCATAATTAAGTCTCTGAATCGGCCCTTTATCAGCCAGGTATCTCGAGCAGCCTCCGAGGGGGAAACATCCCCCAGCATCTAACAAAAGAAAGTTGGATTGGTTTTCAGACTTTTTTTTTAACCCTGAAGAATAAGCCTTTGTTGCCAACTCCCCTCCGGTGGCAGCCTGCCTGGTCCCTGGACTCCCCTGGGCTGGGGGCAGGGCTAGGTGGCCCCATTCCCAGAAGCCCCCACCCTGCAGGGCTGAGCCCCCAGATCTCCCCCACCAGCATCTCCTCTGATTGCAGAGGTCCCCCCCTCCGCTGGCTGTGGGCAGGGAGCCGGGAGTGGGGTCTCAGGGAGATCCCAATCCTCTGCCCTCAGTGCCCCACTTCACCCTGCCAGATCCGGACATCTTTCCCTTTGCAGGCACCATTGCCAACCTGGAGCCACAGCCAGGCTGATGATGAGGGGCGACCTCTGACTGCCCAGAGCCCCTGAGTTCCTGGCCCCCCACTACCCCGACCGGGTCTAGGCCCATCATTCTTACCTTTGCTAAAGCCGTTTTCTCCACCTATAATTCTTTTCCCTGCTCCTGGCTTCCTAGCAAATTTCTATGGTAACTTTAAGACTCAGCTGAGGGGGTAGGGGGCGCACCTGGATGGCTCAGTAGGTGGAGCGTCTGACTTCAGCTCAGGTCGTGATCTCACAACTTGTGAGTTGGAGCCCTGCATCGGGCTCTCTGCTGACAGCTCAGAGCCTGGAGCCTGCTTCCGATCCTGGGTCTCCGTCTCTCTCTGCCCCTCCCCTGCTCATGCTCTGTCTCTCTCTCCTTCAAAAATAAATAAACATTAAAAAAAAAAAAAAAAAACTTAGCTCTGGCTTCACTCCTCCCAGGGGCTTCCGATCCTGGGTCTCCGTCTCTCTCTGCCCCTCCCCTGCTCATGCTCTGTCTCTCTCTCCTTCAAAAATAAATAAACATTAAAAAAAAAAAAAAAGACTTAGCTGGGGCTTCACTCCTCCCAGGGAGGCTTCCGTGCACTCCAGGCCAGGCTTCCTGTCCCTCCTGTGGGCTCCCTGTGCCCCATCCCCACCTCCAATGGTCTCATGCCCCTGGGTGCCTATCCTTTGAGGGCAGATGTTGGGGCAGCCCCATGCCTGGCACAGAATAAACACTCAGTTCCTCCTTACTGGAGCAAAGGAATGATGGGAGAGAAGGGACAGCCACCTCATCCAGGGACAGGCTGTCACCCTTGGAATCCTCACTACCTCTCTCTGAGGACGGTGCTGTTTGCCCCGCTTCACAAACTGGGAAACAGCTCTGGGAGCAGAGATGCCTTGCCCACAGACAGTTGGATGGCGGGTGGAGAGTCCAGGCGGTGAGCAGTGAGCCTTTTCCGTAAAGGGTCACATGGTAAATACTTCAGGCCTTTCAGTCACGGCAGGGTGGGGCAGCCAGACAGTACATAAGTGGCCAGGTGTGGCTGTGTTCCAATAAAACTTTATTTACAAATTTCATTATCTTTTTCACGTGTTGTGAAATACGATTCTTCTTCTGACTTTTTCTAACCACTAAAAAATGTCAAAGTCAACCTTATCTCAGGCTATAAAACCCGGTGGCAACCCTGATTTGGTCTGGGTCCCATGGTCGGCGAAGAATCCATGTTCCTGGGTGTGGATCAAGGATGCTTTTCCCAGCCTCTCCGAGACAGGCCTGGTCTGTCCTCCTTGGGGCCCCCAACTCAAACGTGGTGTGTGCTCAACAAATGAAATAAGCAAACAAATGAGTGAGCTAACTAACCTGCTATCTAACCAGCTAACCAGTTAACTAACTTTATCTCTTGGACTCAGAGTTACCCCTTTCCATCTCTGGGCTTCTGTAGACCTGACTGACCCCTTGTTCTCTCACCTATCTCGTTGACCTCTCGCCCAACCCCACCTTTCCAACCTCTAGTTAGGCCCTCATCAACTCTGCAGTAGCCCAAGATGGTGAGAAGCTCAAGAGAAGCCCAGGAAGCACCCAGAAGCTGTGAATAGGCACTCATTACCGCTGGGCTAAGGGTGTGGGTTCAGGGTCGTGTGTGCTATGGGGACTTTGAGGCTGAGAAGGTGGGCCTGGCTGTCCCTGAATGGAGTGAAAAGAGTGTCAGGGCAGACAGAGGACACATTCCAGGCATCAGAATGTTCTAGACAAAGGTGTAGACGTAGGGGCTGCCAGAGTATGGGACCACAGTAAATCCAAGAGATGAGATAGAAGGGGTCCTCCGTACAGGCAGTCAGCGCCAAGCCTAATCTCACCAGGAGCAAAGAATGTGGGTCCAAATTCTAATCTTAGCCCTGCCGCACTCAGCTGGGCCTGCCTGTCTGATGTGAGTGAACCAGGAGGCCCCAGCACGACTTGCACAGGCCTGGCCCCACCTCCGACACGTGGCCATTCCTCTCTCAGATTCAGGCATTTGAGTCCAGGATTGCCCTCCATTCATTCACTCAACAAACACTGGTCAAAACCAACCACCGGCCCCTAGTCGGGCCCCTTTAGATTATGGATGATACAGGCATGGTTCTTGCCTCATGGAACTAACAGGGAAGATGGGTGATGAGCAAGCGAGCAAGGCCAAGAGCACGGCCATTTCAAAGAGCATAAGGAACCGGTGATGTAGCACAGGGCAGCGTAGCTGGGCAGTGAGGGGGCTGCTGCAGGAAGTCCTCCCTGGGGAGGCGGCCATAGAGCCCCGACCCAAATGAGGCAAAGGGCCAGCCAAACAAAGATCCAGAGGGAACCCCAGTGCAGAGTCCTGGACCAGGAGCAAGCTGCTTGAGACACAGTAAATGGGCTCCTGTAGACCCGACTGATCCCGTCTTCTGACCTATCTCATTGCCCCAAGAAAGGGGCAAAGCAATGAACATTGGAGGTGGGGAGGTTAGCCCGGCCGTACAGAACCTTCCAGGATGCTGTGTGGAGGGCAGCAGATATAAAAGCCTGGAGAGGGGAGCCTGGGTGGCTCAGTTGGTTGGGCGTCCGACTTCGGCTCAGGTCATGATCTCACGGTCTGTGGGTTCAAGCCCCACGTCAGGCTCTGTGCTGACAGCTAGCTCAGAGCCTGGAGCCTGTCTTCGGATCCTGTGTCTCCCTCTCTCTCTCTGACTCTCCCCTGCCCATGCTGTCTTTCTCTCTCTCTCTCAAAAATAAATAAAAAATTAAAAATTTAATATAAAAAAAAAGCCTGGAGAACCTTTGAAGGGCTGGGCCAGCCTGGGAATGTGATCAGATTAATGTCTGCAAAGTTTCCTGGATGTTGCCACTGTTGAGTGAGGAACTGAGGATGGGGACTCCAGGGCAAGGCTCCTGTCCCTGAACACAGCAGGAGGCTGGTGTGCAGACCGGAGTCCGGGTCCCCGCAGGGGAGTCCGGGCCCAGGTCTCCTGCTGGAGCAGGCACAGAAGGCTGGGCAGGCCGTGGGCGGTGGGCAGGCCCCGCGACTGCTGCTCTTGGCCTGACTCTGGCGTTGGCTTGGCGTGCAGCCGCGGGGGAGCCGTGTGTGGGCACGTCCCGGGGCTGCCTGCCCCCGCCCGGAGATAGGGCCCGGCAATCAGCGCCGAGGAGGTGAGTGGGGTGCGGGGTGGCAGGGGCCTCCCTGAGCCCAGAAGCCAGTCCAGAGGACAGAGAGCTCCTCTCCCCATACCCAGCCTTTGCTTTCCCATCCAACCACTCTGTATTGAGGGCCCGCCGCGCGCAGCCCCGGCCCCCATCACAGGGCCCATCTGGCCTCGCAGACCTACAGGAGGCAGGGATCTGCATCTGATCCAGTGCCAGCCTGAGATGGGCACCTCCTCCCGACCACAGCAGGGCCACAGGGACCTCCAACCCCGACCCAAACCCTGGCCACGCTGTGGGTTGTCAGCGGCCGCCTCTCCTCTTCCCAGTCGCTATTTTCCAGGGGCACCGGGACACCCCCGGCAGCATCTGGCCCCAAAGACAGAACCATGTGTGAGCTCTTGGGTCTCAGACTTCCGGGGGTGCAGGGAGTAGGCTCCAGGGTGCTGCAGGGCTGGTGTCTACAACAGAGGGCACCAAGCAACGTGACGGCCACAGGCCGGCCGAACAGAGTGTGCACGTGGGTCCGTGTCTGCGTGCATGTGCGAGGGCAGGGCTCCCGCAGTCCTGGGCCTCATGAGGGGCATGGAGGCCTGTGTGTGCACATGTCTGTGTGCATACATGCGAGTACGAATACGTACATGTGGGTGTGCGTGACAATGTGGGTGCTTGCGTGTATGTGCATATCTGGGCCTGAATGCATCGGGGGGGGGGGGCCTGAGTATGTGTGTGCGTGCATACGTCTGTGTGTGCACGTGTGACAACAGGCGTGTGATGAGTGTGCACACCTGTGTGCACATCCGTGCCTGTGGGCCTGTGTGGCCTGCCCTCCTGGGGCTGGCGTGGCCCTCCGCTCTGAGAGCAGGGCTCCGTGGCCTATTTTCCAGCTCCCCACCCTCCTCAGTGAGTGTTGACTCAGGGAGGGACAGGCAGCCCTCTTTCAGGATTTCCTGGTTGGGTAGAAGTGGTGCCTTGAAAAGGGAACAATTGCGTCCTGAAGTGGACGCTGAAGGGTCTGGGTCGTGCCCAGGGCCACCAGGCCATGTGCCCGCCTAGGCTGGGTTTCCAGAGGAGCCTACAGAAAGGCTTTCCCAGGAGCAAGCCCGCGGGACACGCCTGAAGCCTCTCCTCCCTGAGCTTCATAGTTTGGGGGCTCTGGGTCTGGAGGCCCCCATTACAGCAGTGAAGGGGAGGCCAGTGCTCCCTGCAGACCGAAAGGCCTAAGCAAAGGAGGACCTCCATCCTCCCCAGGCACTGGCTGCCTAGTTCCCTCACCAGACTGGGCCAGGTTATCTGGACCCTCTTGCCCTTTACCCCCGCACGGGCCCCATCCCCCAAAGCCACAGCAGATAACATGAGAATCTTTCCAGGCTGACGGTGTCACTCTACGAGTGAGTGAAAAGTCCAAGGAAGGCTCCGTCGTGTGGAGGCCATCTGCAGCACTGGCTCTTCCGGGAGGACCCGGAGCCTTGGCTCAACCAGGCACTTGTGAGAAATGCAGAGTCCTGGGCTGCGTGGATCTGCTGAGGCGGCACCTGGGTCCCCTGAGGAGCCGTGGAGCCCAGCGCTCCCAGTGCCCCCCCCCCATCTTAGGTCAGGCTGAGGGCAAGGCTGCCCTGGGGCCAGGAGGCAGAGGGGGTGGGGCTCTAGAGCCTAGAACAGAACTGGAGAAGGTGGGCAGCCAGCTGCCAGCCCTGGGTGAGGGCCTAATCTGCAGGACAAAGTGGGGATTTGCAGCCCAAAGGCTGCTAATAAGCTACAGCTCTTCTGTCAGCACCTTCTCTCTGGAAAGGGAAGAAAGTCTCCCCAGGGCACAGGGAGCCGCCTGCCCTGAGCCTCTGGGACTAGGTGGGAACAGGCGAGGGCTTGGAGATCAGCTGTCCCTGCGCAGGGTCAGCACAAGCAGTGGTCCCCCATGGGGGTCCCCAGAGAACCTCCAACCCAGGCCCCCGTGAGCTCAGGCCTCCGAGCCTGTCCCCTGCTAGGGAAACAGGCTTTCCCCTGAGCCCTCGCACTCTCCTTCTGAACGAGGTTTCCTCTGCCCTCTCCCACCGCAGCTTTGTGTGACAACCCGGACGCCGGGCTGTGGGAGGTGAACAGGAACCTGCGCCCCCCCCGCCCTTGCCTGCCTTGGTGCCCCCAGGATCCGGGCACAGGCCTTCCCTGAGCTGGGGAGGAGGGCTCAAGAGTCCCTGGGGGCTGCAGAGACTCAGTGCCTTGTGAGGCTGAGGGTAGAGCGCTCCAGGGCTTCCCCTGCGCAGGGTAGCAGCAGGGGTGGGGGGGTGCCGGTCTCTGGCCCACACCACACTGGGCAGCCACGAGTTGGGCGGCCGTTAATAATTAACCCTGGGCCTGGGCCTTGACCTCGTGGGCCTCTGAGTAAACAGGACTTTCTGGCCAAGCGTCGGCAGCCTGCTGGAGCCCGCTGGGCCCCTCATGGCCTCTCTGCCCCTTGACCTTTCCTGGCCTTGTGGTCTAGGCCTCCTTCCCCCACCTCAGCTGCTGAAGCGGAGCAGCCTGCATGCATGGGCCTCTGCCCCTGCTACAGGTCAGCCTCCCACCGATGCCCACCCCCACCCCAGCACCTATCCTCTCTTCTCCCATCTCCCACCCCGAGCCTTCAAGGCCAAATCTTCCTGGACAGTGAATTGCCAATAGAGTGTCTAAGCCAAGTCCTCAGCGCAGCCCATCCATGCTGAACCTCTGTGGCCTGAGTGGGACTTGACGTCACTCTGGCAGACCCCGATGTCCGTGCTGTGTGTGATGTGTCAGAGTCTGGGGGACAGGCCAGGTAAGGGGTTCCAACTGCACGGAGCAGCCCTGGTGACAGTCAGGATCATCGTGCAAAGGTCCACGTTCTAGCTCCAGCTTTGCCTGAACTGGCTGTGTGACCCTTGGCAGTGCCCTGACTCTCTGGGCCTCAGTTTCTCCAGCTGTACAATAAAAAAATGGGCAGGTAGCTCAGGACTTGCCAGCTCCAGGATTCTGGACACCGTTTGGGCTTGGAGTGACTGAGGACGGGAACGGTGTGCGTCCCACCCCGCCACCCCCCGCAGGGACAGTCATCTGGTGGGCTCCTGTGCTCCAGGCATCCTCTTCCTTCCTCTGGAGAAGCCCTGTGCTCCTTCGGGGACCCGACCCTCGCCCTTTCTCAGATCACGTGGTTTATCTCGGCAGAAGTAAACTCCAGGGCTCCAGAAGTGGGTTGTGTGCCCGGGGCACGGCCCATGGGTGTCAGCCCTGAGACTTTTGCCGGAACTCCTGGGAAAAATTGCTTCCTTTGTCCTAAGTGGCAAAACGGGGGAAGGCGAGCCAGTGGCCATGTTGCCATGAGCCTGCTGGAGGGCAAAGAGACGGAAGGGGAGGCAGAGCCGCAATGTGAGCATGGGTGTCGGCAGCTGGACCCTAGCTGTGCTTGAAGCCGGCACCCTCTGGGCTTTGCCATTACAAGACCCGTTAAGTCCTTTTCTGCTCAAACCAGCACTCTCTGAGGTTTCCCCTTCAGTCACGTATTCTTACCTCCTACTCAGACCACGCAGAGAAGATGCCACGAACACACAACAGCCACAGGTACACACGCTGCCAATGGCACAGAAAGTGTGAACAAAGAACAGGGCCTGTGGGGAAGCCAGCCCGGCTGCTGTGAGGGGCGTGGGGGGAGAGTGAGTGAGCCCGGGGAAGGGCTGGGCCAGGCCAGGCAGTGGCAGGCAGAGAACTTGGGCTCCAGGGAGCCATTGAGAATTTTGGAGGTGGGGATGGTGGGTAAATTGTGGTGGCTCACCGACAGGAGAACGGATGTCAGTGTTTGTGCTTGTCTGCACATGCACACACGTGCACACACACGCACGTGCACGCTGCCTTTCACATGCAAGAAACATTCCGTGGTCCACCGTGGGAGCCCTTTGAGTGTCTGCCACTGCAGAGGCCTGGACCTGCTTCTGCACGTGTGCGCGTCAGGCGCCTCTGGTTAGTCGGGCTCTCCGTCTACCCGGGACTATGTGGTCCCTGGGAACCAGGGAGAAGGGGTTGCCTCCTCTGCTCCACCATAGGGTAGGGAGGCCGTTGGGCCTCTGGAGGAGCAGAGACTCAGCCCCACTGATGCTCCTCAGAGCCCCCGAGGAGAGCAGGCCTCCTGGGCTTCATGGGGTCAGGGAGACACCTCATCCTGGTGACCAGCCTATCTCTACAACTGGGTAGGCATGAGTTCCAGAAGCAGAGGGCTTCAGACGCGTGTGCACACCATGCTTACCCGAGGACACACGCACACGTGTGCGCACACGGGCATAAAGATCACACGTTCTCAGATCACTACTGCTGTGAGCCTTGGGGTGGGGAAGGTGGGGGCCCTCTGTGTGGATGTGGAGTAGGGGCAATAATCAGCCGCCCTCCCAGCAAGGCCCTGTCTGACCCCCGGGGCGCCCACCTAAGGAAAGCCTTCTTCACCAGCGGTGGGACCGCTGGATCGGGGCTCTTGCCAAGCTGCCCTTCTGGCGCTTTCTCTGTTCCTCTTCCTTTCCTTGTCTTGGCTGTGGACTGTTTCAGCCCCTTCCCCATTTCTGTCTCCCGGCCCCTCCTCTCCCCAGTGCTTTCATTCTGTCTCCTGGAAGGGGCCCCCAAGTGACAGCAGCCAGGCCCGGAGCTCGAGCCCCATGGTCATCTGCCCAGCCCTCATCTTCAGCTGCTCCCTGCCCCGCTTCCTCACTCCGGCCACAGCCCTCTCGCCCTTTGCCCTAGAACTGCCAACACTCTGGTGGGGCGGGGGGTGGGGTGGCTACAGGCCTGGCTCCTCCCCCAGCGGCTGCACCCCTCTGCCCCTCTGGAGGCTGGCCAGGGGGCTGGGCCGTGGGGAGGCCGCAGAGCCAGGACACGTGTCCTGGCCCCAGGCAGATCTCTTGTCCTGGCCACAGAGTCACACTGGTCAGGCCCAGCTCTGGCCCCTGAAGTCCCTGGAGAACCGGGCAGGGCTCCACCTCAGGGCAGCTGAGGACTCCCCCCTACCTCCAGGTTGGGAAACTGAGCCTGGCTCAGAGCAGGGGTCTGGGGGGAAGCAGGATATGGAGGAGCCCCTGGAAGAAGCAAGGCCCAACCAGCTGTGAAGTGGGAAGGTGTACCCCACACCCTGTCATCCCCTCAGTGAGCCTCAGGAAGAGCGTGCCCTGTAAGGGAGAGCAAGAAACAGGGATCATTTCATGGCCGTGGATCTTCCCAGAGTGAAAGCAGACACAGGGGCCTCTGTCGGGTGCGATGGGAGGAGGACCTTCGGCCCCGGGAATCGCTATGCTCATTGCTGCCATCCCGGTCAGGGCCTGCTGGAGCCTGCCTCCAGGAAGCTCTCCTGGGCTGGACTAGAAGTGAGAAGAGCCCAAAGCAGCCAGTCTTCGTCCTCCTTAGGCTGGAAGTTGCAGGGACAGGACTGGGCCAAACCATTCTGTCACCGAGCCTACCTGGGGCCCCTGGGCTGGGCTGCACAGTGGGGGCCAGGGCTGCAGTGGAGATGCCTGGACTACATATCTCAGACCCCAGGGCAAGGCCCAGCTTGTGATCACAGATGGGCTGGCGTTCGAGCAAGTCCCTTAGAAAGAAGTCCTTGGGTCTAGGGCTGCCAGTTGCTATAGCAGATGACCTGGGCAGTGTCACGAGATGCCAGGAGCTGGAGAAAGGTGGGGGGGAGGGGGCAGCGGTCACTCTACAGTGGTGTCAGGCTGCCTGGGTTCGCATCTGGCTGGGTGTCTGATGGGTGTTTTTCCCTCTTGGAGTCTTAGCTGATATCTGGAGTGGGACTTGCCTCTCTGAATTGCGGGGTAATGTGGATAAGCCCCCAGCGTAGCACACACTTAGCCCTCGATCAACGTAACCCATAGCCGGTTCAGGCTGACAGCCTCAGAGGACTGCAAATTCCAAGTCATTTCTGCAGACCTGAGCAAGGCCTGCCAACAGGCAGAGGGAGACACTGCTGACTAACTCTCCCTTCCTGGGTCCCAGCATCATCCTCAGGGCACAAATATGCACATACACACACATACACACACACACACACACACACACGCACGTACACCACTGGCTTTGCTCCCCAGGACCCAACCACCTGCTGGAAAACCAAGAGCTGCCTTTTCAAAATAATGATTAAGAATCAGCATTGACTATTCAAATTGAAACTCCCCAAACCCTTCTCTGGGGTACCCAGCCCCCTGGAGCCTGTGGGTAAAAAACTCTTACCATAGTGGAAAAAGTAGTCTGCCGAAACGGAAATCTTCCTCAATTTAGCTGAGTCATTTTCTCGTGGTTAAGGAAGTCCAGATCACCTCTGGCCCTTCCCCTGATGTCCGTGGCCCAACTAGCTTAAAGGACCCCAATCCACACACACCCATGTCTGTGCCTAGCTAACCTCAGGGCCCTCCCGGCAGAGCCCCCGACAGGAAGATACCCCAGCCCTGCTGCTGCTTCCTGCAGCTACTTCCTGCTTCTGGGTGGGCGTCCGGAGCCCTGGAGAGCCAGGAACCAGGGGGGCACCCCAGAGCAGACTGTGGGCCACAGTAGGGGAGAAGCGGGCAGACCCATAGTCTGGGCAGCTCTCAGGAGCCCGCAGTCTGGGTGCCCACAGGCCCATTGACTTGGGCTTCAGTGGGGCTCCCCACAGCCAGGGATGGGGCCTTTGTCTCATCCCGGACCTGAGGAGCCTGAGTCCAGCGGCTGAAGTGCCCAGCCGGGGTTCCCAGTTCAGTGGGGGCTGGTGTTGGCTGGTGCCCCTGCCTGGCTGCAAGCTGTTGCCCTCCCTTGGAGACCCCTAGGAAGCTTCCAGAGGCTGTCCTTTGGGGAGATGGAAGGATGATGTTGGGGCAGGAGGCACTTGGGTGCAGCATCGAAGGCCTTGAATGAGCCAAGCTGTGTAGCAGGGAGGGGAGGCCAGCCCTGAGGGCGGTGTGTCCTCCACATGCTAGAAGCCAGGACCTCCTGGGATGGCCCTATGTCTGAGCCCCGGGCTTCCGATCTGGGTGCTCTTCCTGGACCGTCGGGGAGTCAACAGTAACCCTGGGGCTGCCCACTTGTCTGCACTCAGCCTTCCCTCAGCTGACATGGATCATGTGCCGTCTGGTGGCCGTCTGTGCTCTGTTTCCTGCCTGAGAGATGGAGACAGACATCCCTGGCCCAGGATTGCTGGGAAATTAAAGGAATGCTAGTCAGAGGAGCTGGGGGGCTAAGCCCCGGTGTATATGGTGGGCAACAGAAAATCCTGATGTGTTTGGGGGATCAGAGAGTCCCAGGGGTAGCAGGACTAGGTGCCACTCCTCACCAAGCCGGAGAAGAGCAGGATAGCAGCAAGGGCTGGGGGTACATCCCAGCTGGGTGCCCGAGGTCACCTGGTGGAGCTCCCTTAGCCTAGAGTGTCAGGGCAGAGAGCAACCAGCTGGCATTACCTGCATCCTGGAAGGGACAGGCCTGGAACGACTAGAAAGGCCTGGAGTGGATGATGGTGCAGTTGGGGTCCACACAGGGCCCCCAAACTGAAGGATCAGGAGCTCTGCAGCAGATGCCAGGGAGGCTCACCTCCCCAGGGAGCCCCTCGGCCCATCTCAGTGCCCAGCAGGCATCTGCTGGCCCGGCCCTGGGGGCTGTATTGCCCAGAGTCACCTCACACCCACTTGGACTGGGTCACCCCCAAGGCTCTGGCAGCCAGTGTTTGGGAAATTAGGTGAGGGGGGCCTGGGACTAGGGTGAGGAAGGGAACTATTTATGGCTAAAAGTCATCTTGAAATTTTCAACATATTTTTTATTTTTCAAAACAAAAGCTGTACACGTGGGGTGGGGGGGGTGAACCTAGCTTTGTGGGAAATGAGTCAGACAGCCATAAAATTGTGTTTTTCTGAGCCGAGGGGATTATTTTACATCTTGTGGCATGAAGACACTGAAAGGCAGCCCTCGTCCTGGTCCCTGGCAGGCTTCCCTACTTGCCAGCCTGGGCCTCAACGGCTCCCCCCTCTCCTGAGCTGGGGGCCGTCACCCCAGAAGAGGTGAATACCGTGGCTGCTTCCGAAGGCCTCGCTTATCACCTCCGAGGCCTCTCCCTTTTCCCTCCGTAACCTCACCCCCCATTCTTTTAGGCAGGAGCAAGGCTGTGAAGGGTGGTGGCCTCATGGTGGGTTCTGGCTTCACCATTTACAGTCTGAGAATCTGGGTAAGTCCAAAGGTCCTCAGAGAGCCTCCCACCCCTCATCTGGTGGCTGACTGCAGTGGGGCCAACCTCAGAGCAGCTGACAGGTTACAAAGAGCGACTTAAGAGAGCACACCTGCATGCCAATGGTGCTCAGTAAATGGCTCTCCTTCCCCGTCGCCAAGCAGCATCCCTGAGCACAGGTGATGAGGGGCACCAGGGACAACCTTTGGAGGACTTTCCCAAGGCCAGAAGGACAGGAGTGCTTCCCTGTCACCAGTGTGCCCCACCAGCCACCCAGAGTCACTCCTCTCGCCCCGGCTCTGGTCCCAGGCAGGGATCAGGAGGCAGAATCCCCCCACTTCCCGCCCCCCCGACCTGGCCCAGAGGCTGGAAGATTCAGAAGGGCTAAGGCCATAGAGTTCTGGGGACCCATGGGGGACAGGACCCTGGCTTCAGGTTATAGCTCTCAACCCCTTATCTCCACCCAGACAGGGTGTTGTTTGGGACTAGTCGGGAGAGGCTTTCCCTGGAGCCCCTCTGGAGTCTCTCAGATGTCCCCCTCAGCCCCGCATCCACGGGCTGCAGCCACAGACCCCACGGACAGCCTGGGGCCCAGGAGACAGATGTTGCCCGTGGGGAGAGACCGCTGGCAGCCTGGGGCAGGGCAAACGTCAGGGAAAAAAATGGGGGGTCTGAATCACATTGACTGATTCCAGAAGCCTACCACCTTCCTCCACCAGGATGGTGAGCTTGCTCTTTCTCCGGAAGCAATGGGAAAGAAGGTTCACTCTGTAAAGGTTCCATTTCTTCTCAGGTCAATGGCCGGTACACCACATACCAGTTGTTTTGCCTGCTTTGTTTTCCCTCATTCCAGCCACAACACCCAGATTTTCCTTGGAGAACCTCCCTTCACTCTCATTTCATGCGGTGTGAATACAGCTGACCCTCTTCTAAACTGTCTGCTGGGGGAGGGGAGGGCGGCAAGGACATGACTCAGAATCAGCTTGTTTGCATCCTCCATCCCCCCCCCCCCCCCCCCCCNTGTTCAGAAACGGAAGCTCTGTTCTGGGTTGCTGGTGTCAGTTTGGAGGCTTTGAGTTACTGGGAACCTCCAGCAAGAGACTGAGCTGGCACAAAGGATGGGTCAACCAGGAGACGGAGTGACAGAGAACTCTCAATATTGTTGTCTGGAGGATGGATCCAGTCATGCCTGAAGCCACAACCCTCATGGTTTGTTTTGCTGATAGCACTCAGCGCTATGCTCGAGTCCAGACCACAGAGGCAGGAGCTTTGGTGAGATGTGACATGTGTTCCTTTCTGCTTAGGCCACTCAGGCTGGGATTCTGCAAGCGTGGGTAAGCCAGTTACCTAGAGCTGAGGCTTAGCACACAGCTGGGCTCACTGACCACGGAAGCCTGGATATGTGGGTGAGAAGGGGAGTTGGGTAGGGGGACCCACACTGACTGCAGCCCCCTGAAGAGACAATGGGAAGCAGCTGAAGATTTTCGAGTGATTAAATTTAGAAAAAGAACCAGCGGCGCATTCTTTTGCCTTCGTCTTTCCATCTGTCTGATGGGCACCCTGAGCAGTAGAGAATTGATTGGTTAATTTTGTTAGAAGTTTGTCAGCATGCCTAACGCTGGAATGAAGCCCCAGGTGGGCAGAAAATCGGCTGAGTGTAGCTCAGTGCTGTGCCCTAGAGCTGAGGAGACCTGTCCACTCAGGAAACGTTCAGTGAATGAAGGGAAGATCTGGTGTTCTCACACTCCCCTGCTTGAAATCCTCCAATGGCTTCCCAATTCAGTTAGAGTATATGAAATCAGGATTTCTTCTTGTGTCGTATGAGTAGGTAACTGTGTCATTTATTAAGCCATCAGGGATGCTTTTTATGAGTCAAAGGAATGCTATAAATGATTATTCTGGAACAGTGGGAGTAAAGCAGGACAGTCTCGAGCAAACCGAGAAGCATGGCCACCCCACCCCAAGGCCCCCAGGAGCTAGTCTCTGT
>NW_027528608.1:3698919-3702816 GCF_008692635.1 Crocuta crocuta
GCCACTATGACCCTGCCCTGGTACTTTGCTCTGTTTCTCTGCCTGGAGAAGCCCTTTGAGTGCCTGGATCATTCTTGTCACCTTGGTCTCCACTGGACACTGTCTCTCCTCAGGGGTCTTGCCTGACCACCCACCACCCAGGCAACCTTGCCAGGGGGCCGAGGTTCATTTTCCTCCGTGAACTCGGCTCTGTGCCTGAGCCCCCAGCACGGGGCGGTGGGCAGTGCGAGGGAATGAACCCACAGGGATGGGGAACACAGATCTCTGGCATCCCTCAGCCCCTGAGGAGAGGCTTGTGTTCACGGCTCACATCTCCAAAGTGAAAGTGAAGGGAAGCAAACTTCCTCTCGGGAGGCGGGGAAGCGAAAGGCAGAAGAGAGGGAGGGACTGGAGCTTGGCAGACAAGCCGGGCCGGGGGCCTTCCCAGAACCACGTTCGGCACTGGGCGGCCCAGAAATCAGATGCCCTCTGACCTCAGTCACTCGGACACTTCTCCTGAGACGCGTTAGGAACCAGAGTTGGAATGCAGATGCTGGAGCGGTCCCCCGAGCGGGCGCACGCCCGGACTGCGCGGCCAGACGGGAGACACCAGCTCTGTTTACAATGTTCCTAATTGCCTCTGTCCTCCCTGATACTGGGGTTCTAGAAAATTGTCACGGCCGTGTTTGTCATTTGGCTCCGGCTCGCCGTGCACACACACGGGTGTTTGTTTACGGAACACAGACGGCAGCGGGGCCTTCATGTGGGCTCTGACACCACCCCTTTGGCTGCCACGAGGGACTGGCCCCCCCTCCAGAGTTCCCAGACAGATTTGCTTCTCTGGATTCTTTAAAGCAAAAAAAAAAAAAAAAAGAAAGAAAAAAGAAAGAAAAAAAAAGCCCTGAGTTTGATGATCAGGGCCCTGGTAGAAAACCAAACTTACCCCTGATGGTTCCAGTGAAAAGATGTTAACATTCGTGGGGGTAAGAGCAGGGTTGAGGGAATCAGGAAGAGATGTTGGGGTCCCTAGGGACTAGCCGCAGCAGCAGCTGTCACACTGCGGGGCTCAAGGGGCAAAGCGAGGCACTAGTGCCGTCAGAGCCCCTTGAGAACTGGGCCCACAGAGGGCAGAGGGCAGGCCACCCGGCACAGCGGGAACCTTGGGAGCAGGCAGATGGGGCGCTGAAGCAAGCAGAGAGCTGGAAGAAACACCAACCTCTCTCTCCTCCTCCCTCTGATCCGCTGGTGTCTACCATTGGCTGAACCTAACAGGGAACCAGAGGCCTGGAAGGCCCTTGGTGTGGCCCACACAAGGCAGACACCCAGGGCAGAGACGAGGTATGGTGTGGATCCAGTGGCAAACAAAGAATTATTGGCATCGTTGGGTAAGGCATTCTGGGACAATTCTTTTTTTTTTTTTAAAGTAATTTTTTTAATGTTTTATTTATTTCTAGGAGAGAGAGAGAGAGACAGCGTGAGCAGGGGAGGGTCAGAGAGAGAGGGAGTCACAGACTCTGAAACAGGCTCCAGGCTCTGAGCTGGCAGTCAGCACAGAGCCTGACGCGGGGCTCGAACCCACGAACTGCGAGATCATGACCTAAGCGAAAGTCGGACGCTTAACCGACTAAGCCACCCAGGCGCCCCTCTATGGTGCAAAATCTTATCCCATAAACATCTCTTGAATCCATCCAGCTCTGTGCCACTAAGCCCCTTCACTGGCCTCACAGATGCCCCACTGCCCCCTGTAATCCATCTGCCACACTTCAGCGTCATGGTCCTAACAAGCAAGCCCACCCTCAATGCTCGCTGTGACTGCTGTTGCCCTTGGGATGTTGACCAAAGTCTGGAACCCTGCTCGCAGACAGCCTGACAGCCTGGCCCAGCTGACCTCTGGAGTCACCTCTTGCCGTCCACCCCCGACCCTGCCTCATGCACTGTGGCCACCCTGGCCACTTTGCAGTGCCTACAATGTCATTTTCCTTCCAACTTCTGAGGTTTCTGTATGCTGCTCCCTCTGCCTGGCTTTCCTTGATCCAACACCCAACTACTTACAAATCCCGTCAGGTCCTTCAGAGCTCAGCATAGAAGTCATATTCCTAAGAACAGCTTCCCTGAGTCCACAAAGTGGGCGAAGGCTCTTTCTCATCACCCCTGAACATCCTTACTTCACAATATGCGTCACAACTGTGATTAGCTAATCAATTGAGTAATTGTCTGTTTGTTGTCTGTCTCCTCAGAGAGCCTGTGAGTGCCCCAAGAGTCCATTTTGTCTGGTTTCCTTCTCTGCTTTCGCACCATGCCTGGCACATAGTAGGGCTCCACAAATACTCGCTGAGTGACTGAAGGGAGAACTTCTAGCTCCCAGTGACGACGGGCTAAATTACTTGGTCCTGTCGTGCACAGAAATCAACTAAAAATGCTGCATCAACTTTTAAAAAATATGTTCAAAGCACGGAAGTGTTGCAGTATCAAAGGGAATTGCCAAGCCAAACCCGAGGGGGAAAAGGAATCCCGACAGGTAAGCAAAAGGGAAAAGCCACTTTTTTCTTGAGGTATTTTCTGATCCCAGTGAAACCGAGTTCTATTTTGACAGCCTCATGGAACGAGAGAGATAGAAATCAAACCCCAGGGCACAAACAGGTGGGGCATATAATAAGATACCATCCCACATTGATGTGGGACTCCAAAGGGCTACACCCTTAGGGGAAGGGTGAAGCAAAGGTAGACCAGCTGTCACATGATCTTGCAATCTAAATTCTCATCTGGTTGGATTAAGGAAACTCAAGCCTTAAGTTTGATTAAGGTGGTCCTGGACTAGCAGTATTCTTTAACATTTGTCAGGAGCCAGTGAAAATGCTCTCCACAAAGGTGCTTTTGTCCTAAATGTCAAATTTTTCTTCCAAATACTTTTTTCCTAAAATAATGACCAGCACACAGTCAAAGATGATCAGATGCACAAGAAAAATAAGACACTAAGAGTGAAAACTAGAAGAATCAACAGAACACTGAAATAGACCTCCATGACTTCAAATTATCGACTATAAAATAACTCTGCATATAGTGTTTAAAGAAATAAGACATGCTTAAAAATAACTGCGGGGCGGGGGGCACCTGGGTGGCTCAGTCGGTTAAACATCTGACTCTTGATTCCAGCTAAGGTCATGATCTCACAGTTTGTGGGTTCTAGCCCTGCATTGGGCTCTCCCCTGGCAGTGCACAGCTTGCTTCAGATCCTCTGTCTCCCTCTCTCTGCCCCTTCCCTGCTCATGCTCACTCCCTCTCGCTCTCTTAAAAATAAAATAAACATTACAAAAATAACTGCAGGGAATGGGAATTTATAAATAGTGACAACGAAGTTCTGAAAAAAGAATCACGTTGAATCTCTAGAAATGAAAACTACTATAACCAAAATCAAAAACCCAATGGGTGGATTTAACAGCAGAGTTAACACAAGTGAGAAGGGACTTAGGAAATTAGAAAAGTCAGAAGAAGTGATCACAAATATAACGCATGGAAGAGATAGCACGAGATGAAGAGGAAAAGAAGGTCTAACATATGTTTAATGTTATCCCTGAGAGAGGAGAGAGAGAAATTGGAATAGAGGCAGTGTTTCTAGTGTTAAAAGGTAAGAATTTTTTGGAACTGATGAATGGGATGCAATGAACCATTTAACGGTCACCTATGGTTTGGTGATTGAACTCCATGTTTCAGACAACCCAGAGCTCAAAAGACACTGCTAGGAGATTCTGGACCCAGTCTGTTCTTGGCCAAGAGCCATGATTGTCATACAATACCAAGTTCAATGTAGCAAAGGACACAAGAAAAGGGTGAAAAATCAACCCTAGCCTGTCTCTGCCTCTGCAGCTCCCCCCCCCCCCCCCCCCCCCCCCCCCCCCCCCCTCCTCCCCCCCCCTCCCC
>NW_027528608.1:3702900-3711873 GCF_008692635.1 Crocuta crocuta
GCTGCATCCTCTGTTGCCTCTTCCTCCTGCAGGCTTTACCGCCCAGTCACTGGGAGAGAGCAGAATGCCATTCCCCAGGGTCCCTTCACAGTCAGTTGGGGGTGCATTTGGCATGGCTAGGTCGGGTGACGGAGGCCTCCGTTACTCCCTGATTCAGTACCGATGGTGACGTCCTCTCCCACATACTGTGATTCTTCTCTCCTCTGCCCCTGGTCTCCCTGTCCTGTGGCTGGGCTCCAGTCTGGGATCTCAGGGGTGCTTGGAGGAGACTTATGGACCAGCTGGCTGATACAGCCTGGTCCTGGCTGGGCTGGGAGGATCTGAAAGAGGAAGGGATGCTAGAATGCCCGTGTGCTGTAGCTGAAGAGGGTTCAATGAAACCGGCACCACCTTAGTCCTCCAACATGGGCCGAGGAGCACTAATGTCCCTGATTATCCGGCCCACCAGCACCACCTATGACCTCTATGGCAGGCCTCTAGAAGCTGGGCTCCAGAGACAGGAGAGGAATCACCCAAGCCTGGGTCCTACAGCCCTCTGGCTTCCACCCCTGGGCTCTCTCGGGCAGGAGAGCGACCTGGCTGGCAGGTGGGGAGTTTGCCTCTGACTCATGCTCCCCTCTTGGCTTCCAGGAGGCCCGGTCCAGGTCCTCCTCAGCGTGACTCGTCCTGGGATCAGGTTCTTGTGGTTGCTCTGTTCTGGAGGGACAGCCATTCATCATCTTGCCTCTGGGAATCCCGGCACACCTCTCAGACATGCTCAAACAGAGAGGCTGCCAAACCTGAGCCTGGTCACACAGCAGGTGTGCGGCGAGGCCGGGACACACACACAGTCTCTCGCCCCCGGTGGGTGGGAATGCAGGCCAAACCCTTGTGTAACTAGCATCAGGGCCTGAGTTCTGTGAGCAGCTCCACAGGGAAGACTCGCTGAGGCCCCGGTCCCACCCTGGCCCTCTGCATGTGCCAGACTCCCTCACCCCCAGCAGCAGGTGCCTCCAAACCTCTGTGCTGGGGCGGGGTGGGGGGGACTGGTCGCAAAGCCTTGTCTCATGGGGAAAGCAGAAAGGGACCATCACCTGCATCTCCCAGCCCCTGACGAGTGAAGATGAGGAGGGTCACGTGGGCCCCCAAACCTGGCTCTGCAACGTCTCTGACATGCCATTCCAATTTCTGAAAATCTCCAAAAATGTTCCAAACAATATGCAGCTGATTTAATTCTGAAAATTAAAAACTAAAGTAAACTAAATTGAGGAATTTTGGGTNAAAACATGAGCATGTCCCTCCCCTGGGTGGATGTGTGGGTGCAGAGGGTCAAACTATCCCACTGGCCAAGATGTGCAGGAGCCCAGGTGCCGATCTCGGCCCTGCCCTGGTCCTGAGACACACGGCTCCCTGGCCCAGCCGGGGATGCAGCCGGTGAGGCGGGAGACCCGGGCACGCTGCTCTCCTTTCTGGTTTGGCTCACACACACCCCAGGCAGCGCTGCCCTACATAATTACATAAACTGCGCATCACTCAAGATGCTCATCACGCCTCTGACACATCTCGGGCTGGGAGCCATCACCCCTACCTCCCCCCCGGCTCAGGGGCTCGGCCCATGACTCACACGCCTGCACCTCTCCCAGGTGAGACCGCTCCTCAAATAGAGGTCCAGCTTTGCTGAACTCGGGAAGTGCTCTTGGAAGGGCCCTTCACCCCTCCTGGGTGCAACGGATGCTCCTCCAGCCCGAAGCTCAGAAGCAGCTCCAAGTTCAGATGCCCGCAGCACACCCCTGCGGCCGTGCCCGCGCCACGCACCACCACTCTCCCCCGGGGTCACCGCAGCCCATGGCTGCCCTCTCTCCTTTATGCTGCGCCGCACCGAGCCCGGCGGACCAGCGATTTCAGGCTTCCTGGCCTCTCTCAGTACCCGCTGCCCTCCCTCGGTTCTGCAAGTGGCATCCAACTGTTTCCTGTGCTTGAGCACGGAGGCGGGGGTGCCCGCCAGCCGCCTGCCTTCCTTGCCTGAGGAGTTTGCTCATTAACTGGAGTTACTCTCATGTTGGCATTCCTGGCAGCGAAGGGAAACGTGAGGCCGGCTTCCAGAGAACTTTCCTGTTGGTGGCCCCAGCTCTGAGGAAGCTTGGCCAAGGCCCCCTCCTACCTGCCTCTGTGCCCCCCCCACTCACCCCTCCAGGATTCCAGGCAGGCCTCCCCACAGGGCCGAGGGCCGCCCCTCTCTTCACTTCCTGGGCTCGAACGAGGTCGGGCAAATGGGAACCAGCTATTTGGCCAAGTGCTGAGATGACGGAGTGGGGAAGGGAGGGAGGCAGAGGGGCAGTGTCTCCCCATCACGCACTACATACCCTCCAGGTCCCCTGCCACCAGCAAGGTGAAGGTAAGGGCCACCTTACTCACCGGGGCCCCAGACTTAAAAACACAAGGGAGTTATTGGGGGGCGCCTGGGTGGCTCAGTTGGTTGAGTGCCTGACTCTTGATTTTGGTTCAGTTCATGATATGGTTCGTGAGTTCGAGCCCCATGTCAGGCTCTGTGCTGGCGGGTGCGAGCCTGCTAGGGATTCTCTCCACTCCCCTCCCCCACTCATTCTCTCTCTCGCTCAAAATAAATAAATAAACGTTTTAAAAAGGGGGATGGGAGTTAACAGGAGGCCTGTGGGGTTGTGGGGAGGGTTCTCTCAGGCTTTGGGGAGGCCAATGCCCCAGCAAGAATGTTCTCACTGACCAGAAGTCCTCACTGAGGATTCTGCAGTGGTATCAAGAACCTTTTCCTGAGACAAACACACGGACGCCTTTGTTGGCTCCAGAGCTCTCAGTGAGGGAGAGTTTGACCACCGGACTCAGCCTTCAAGGTCACTGGCAAGAAGGCTCTGCGCAGGGGAGAAGCTCCTTCAGGGCTTTCTAAGCAAAGAAAAGGCATGGGGCGTGGGGGAGGAGGGAGGGGAACTGAAGCCACATTAACATGGTTTCAATAATTTGGTTACATTGGGTGCAAGGATTCTGGCCCAAGTATTCTGAGGACTATCTCCTTCCGCGGGACTTTTCAGGGACCGGGGTGTGCCTTCCCCCACCCCCTCTGCCTCCTGCCCTAACACACAGTAATCTCGTTACCTTGAGCCAAATGTCTCACAAGCTTTGCCTGTTTACCTTTCACAACAACTGGATGACTGACGTGGTACTAGTTTTGCATACAATTTGCATAAAAGGAAACCGAAGCTCCGAGAAACAAAGAGACGCCACAGGGGTTGATTGGTCCGGCCCAGGCACAGCCAGGGCCCAGTGGGGGCCAGCGCTGAGGGCCCACCCACCAGGGCCCCATCTGATCATGGGATGGGGGAAAGAGGAAATATGTGTCACCCGTGAACAAATGGCTTTCCTCCAGAACCCAGCTCTGTGCGTCCCTCAGTCCCTCAGGCATGCAGCAGGCCAGGACATCTGGGCCTGCTGCATTTGCCTTAGTGAGGACTGCTGGCCTACTACGTGCCACATTCTGCAGAAGAGCGGCAGAGGCCTTGAACCCGCACTCGCTGCTGTCGGTCCCCGGCGGGTGGCACTTGCAATACTGAATCAGACGTATACTTAAGCTTGCAGACACCAGTGTCTTCAAATTGTTCTGAGATAAATCCTGCGTCCCGTGGACTTCTGGGTTAAGGCCAATTAAATCGCTGCCAGGTAGGGCTCATTCCATATAAATCAGTGGGAATGTGGTCACACGAATTTTAAATATCAGATTAAAATCAAATTAGTGGGAAAATTTGGAACAAATTGCCTTCAAGTACAGTGAATGAGTCTATTTTTAAAATGTTGCCGCACCAGGCAAAAGAGTGAAGCAAACACATTTCCTAACAGCGAGTAGACACCGTGATGGAAGTGATTTGTCATGCTTAGTCACTGTAATTGCTCCAGCAAAACTGAGGAATCAAATAAAACGTGTTTGCAAATTGTAAATCACTTCGGGAGGCTACTTCAGACGGGTCCTAACCTGATGTTGAAGGTCACAGCACCTCCCTCGAGTGCAGCAGACACCTCTCTGACACCCCCGGGCCCCTATTCGCCGGGCAGGGGCTGTGCCTCGTGTCCAGCTGAGCCCATTGCCCAACGTGCTGGAGAGAAGGGCCGCCATAAATCAGCTACATTTCCTCACCAGCATGGATTCCTGGGGGGCACCGGCAGAGCGCTCAGGCTGGCTCCCGAGGGAGGTGGGGGGCTCTCTGAGGCCTCCATGGCGGGGCCGGGAAAGGGACAAAGGCCGCTCAAGGAGAGACTTTCTTTCTGGTGAGAGGTTGGCGGCTACTTGCCAAGGAGGAGAAATATCTTCAGATCTAGAAGGCTGGGGACAAGCTGTGATGGCTCCCTTCAGGCCATCTGGGTCACTGGGTGACATGCTCTGGCCCTAGACGGCCGTGTGCGGCTACTGGTGCTCCCGTCCTTGGGCCATAGTCCCTCAATAGCGACTTTACCAGTCATCCTGAAGTGGGGACAAGAGGGGAGATGCAGAGAAACCCTCTCTGAGACCTTTATAGAAGAAGCGCCGAGATCTCAGCGCCCCGTGCATCTGAGCAGCTCTGGCAACCCTGGGGCACATTGCCCTGCCTCTCCCAAGCCCTCTTCTCTCTTCCGGAAAGCTGTCCATCTCTTGGGGGCTGGCTAGCCCCTGCTTCTGGGGCTAAGCTAACCACACTGAGGTGCTGTGGATTCTCTAGAACTGGCTAGCTTACCTTTTTTAGGCCTTTCGTTGCCTCCCGTAATGGTGAACCCTGGTTCCTCGAGCCCCAAGCATGGATCTCAGGCCACCCAGTGGACTCTTGAATGGAAAGGACGGGGTGAGGATGTTTGTTAAGAAGGAGAGGGGTGAGTTGCAGAGACATCCATGCATTCAGATGCATGTGTGAAAGACCGGCTGTAGGCCAGACATGGGCCAAATTCAGCAGGAAGCCAACAGAGGCAGGATCCCAGGCAAGTTCATGTAATTTGGCTTCAGGAGTTCGTGGTGACCTCGGAGAGAACAGTTTCCCCAGAGGGTGAGGGTGACGGTGAAGGTGGAGGGTGGAGACAGGGAAGATGAAGGTCAGAGAATGGCTCTCTGGGTACATAAAAACCACAAAGGATATTTTCTTTTTTTAAACAAACCAATTTCCATCCTAACTTGATGGATATAAGAAAACTACATCACCTGATGGGGATGAGGAAGGGGCCTACTTCTTGGTTCTGCCTAGAAAAGGCTTCAGAGCAACAGAAGATTCTTTTCCTGTGGTCTATGTCCAGCCCCTCTGGGCCTCTCAAGGCAGCCAGGCAGTGGAAGCCTTTATGGCCATGGCCATCTCCCCTATCAGTCATGCCTGCTTCTGAGAGTTCAGCTGGTCTTCTTGCCCTAAGTGTCCCTCCCCCCGCCCCCAACTCTGCCATCAAAGGGGAGCTCCTGGGGCTCAGGCCTCACGGGGTACCCAACACCATCTCCCACCGTGACCAGGCATGGGCAGTGGGCGTGGGCGTGGGCGCAGCGAATAAAGAGAAAGGGCATCTTTGGAAGCTGTGACCCAGAGAGTCCTGTTCCTAGTGGGTGGGGCCAGAAGGCTAGAAAAATAATAAATAAAAACAAAAGTGAAGGGAAGCAAAGCTCTTGGGTGCCAGAATGGGGCTGGCTGAGGCTATGGCTGCCTGCGTAATGGGTTCCACTTGTCTGGCTCTTTCTGCAGCGACCAGGATTCGGGATGCACCGTGGGCCTTGCAGGGGGCTGGAGGGGGTAGCCCAGCTGCGGCCAGATCCAGGCGTACCCTTGTGATGGCCCCATCCTGGGCTGGCCACAGCGTGGCTGAAGCATGGCTGCGAGCTCATGCTCTTGAACCCCAGCCTCCTTCCTACCCCCGCCTGCAGCTCCTGGGTCCCTGCCGGCCTGCACAGATTGTTCGCGTTATTAATGCCGTTTTCCCAGAGATTCCATCTGGCTTTTTAATTGCTCTGGGATGGGGCTAGGATGCTTTGATAGTGAATTGGTATCTTTCCTATGTCTCTGCTTACGTCAAATGCTCCATCCACAGAGAAGGGTTGGGGGCGGGGAAGAGTGGGGAGGGGACATCAAGAGAAGGGAGATAGCATAATCTCTCATAGAGACCAGAAAGATCTTTCAAAGGTGCTAGTGGTTTAGTTCTATTTAAGGAAAGGAAGAGAAAGGCCTTCCCCCACCCGCCAGAGTAGGAAATGAACGGACGCGATAGCGCCACGGTCCAGGCAAGGACCCTACCCCGTGTCTGCAGAAGGCCTGCTGAGGAGCAACGGAGGGTTTCTGCTCTCCCTTGTCCGGCCTCCCTCTTTCTCTCCCCACGGCCCCCCTCTCCTCCCATGAAACCAGCAGCTTCTAGAGGAGGCCTGGCAGGTTCGTGCCTGGGAAGGAGGGGGCGGAAGACCTGGGAGGGGCAGACACTCCTCACCAGTCGCAGTGGCTCATCACAGGTGTCAGGGCCAAACCCCACGTTCACAAATTCCCAGGAGATCCCGGAGATAAAGGTGACATCACGACAGCGCTAAACCATCGGGAGGCATCTGGCAGCAAAAAAGGAGTGACTCCCTCTCTCCTTTCTACCTTTGTCCCCCCCCCCCGAGGCTGGCTCCCCTGAACAGTGCTCTCAGGGGCCACCAGGCTCAGATGGGCCGCGGAGGGGTGAGGTCCCTGCTACCCCTCGTGAGAAAGTACAAGGCAGAGGCATCTAGGTGTGTTGGACTGGGTCCATGACCGGGTCTTAGATCAAACTGCTGCCTCCAGGAAGCCCTCCCTGGTGCCCTCTATTCACACTCTGAGCTTCCCTTTATTGCACTAGCCATCCTTAAAACCCATCTTGGGGCCACAAGACTGTGAGCTCTGGAGAGTAGGAGCCAAGTCCTCCTGTTCCCAGCTGGGTGACCCAGCCTCAGCACAGGCTCTGGTACACAGCAGGCGTCCGATGATACTGGGCCAGGCTCTTGGAGTGGTTCTTCACGAAGGCTGCAGTCAGGAGGGGAACCATGGGGGCCCTGCAGGAAGCAGTGGGTGGCAAAGAGCAGCTCTTCCCCAGGCGCCTCTCTGGCCAGGCCCCGAGTGCATGCTGGGCAGGTTTACCCCACACCACCCCTTCCCCTTGGCTGCCTGCTCTGCCTCGTGGGGGGGGGGGGGCTGCCACTGGGGCCCCACTGGCCCATTCCTTTCCTTGGGTTGGCTTCGGTTGGATCTGTCTTGTCCCCGGCAAAGTCTACCCTGGACCTCAGGATCTACGGCGGGAGGGGTGCCCTTGAGTAGGCTGACAGCTTTGAAAGAGGAAACCCCGGGATATGGGACAGGGGGAGGGGAGAGGGAGGAGAGAGGGCAGGAGGGGTGTCCCTCCCCTGCTCATCCTGGGATCTGTTCTGGGGGCAAAGGGGGAAGCTGAGGTTTGGCCCCCTCAAACAAGAAAAACTGGAATTAGCACTGAACTCGGAGAGGGTTTGCTGGGGCCTGGCAAGCTGTGGCCTGCCCTGGGCCTCCAGGCAGGCGGCGGGCTCTGCCTCCTTGGTTCCCAGGGCGGTGGGGCAGGCAGCCGCCTCCACACTGGGCTCGTGGCCTTTTCTCTGCCAAGGGCGGCCATGGGCGAGGAGGCGGCAAGACTCAGGACAGAGAGGGCGGGGGCTGGGGCGGGAAGGGGGCAAGTCACCCCTGCTAACCACTCGGGCAGGTAAAGATGGAGCTTTCGGAATTTAAAAAGAGTGTGTAATTTCTTGAAACTGTCCCGGCCCACATTGGCATAGGTGGTGAGCTGCTCAAGTGAAGCCTCTTGGGGTGAAAATAGAAGGTAGCGAGTGTTTGCCTTCTACCCTCAGCGAGAGTAAACTCTGGAAGGCCTGCCTGCCTCCTGTCCCACTTCCTGCCGAGCCCTGTTCTACCAGGCGTGAGGGTGGGCCCTCCTCCGGTTGGCCATTACTGCTGCTAAGGGGGTGCCAGGGGGCCTGTCCTCACAGGGCAGCCGTCTGAGTAGGGGGCCGGGTGCAGGGTGGGCACAGTGCAGGGGAGGGTGGACACGGGCTGGCTCTTTGCCAGGAGGTGTGGGCGAAGGACCACACAGCCACTGCGGGGCTACCGCGGGCCCCCTTCCTGGGGTGGGCTGGGGCAGGGCAGCTACGGAAGAAGGGGTGGAGGGGTGCTCGGCCTTCAGGCTGCCCTTCAGGGCCCTGCTGGGGTGGACTGCAGCTGCACGGCCCAGAGCAAGTGGGGAGGGGTAGAGAGGCCTACTGCTTGAGGCCTCCCTCTGCCCGCCCGGGGTCCTGCTGGTGGGCTAGGCCAGGCCAGGCATGAGCAACGCTGCTACAGAGCTAGGGTGGTGGGTGACCTAGAAGCAAACGTTGCCAAAGGACCCCTGGAGCCTGGAGCTACTGGGCCAGGCCTGTTCGAGTCCCAGACAGCCCGTGGCAACTTCCGGGCAGAAGGAGGCTTCTCTGAGCCCCTCTGCTCCTCCCAGGGGCTGATCAGAGGCCCCACCAAGGCCCCGTGACCCCCCTCAACTTCTCCCCCAAGCCCCCAGGGGACTCTCCTCAGGCTTTGGGCTTTCTCCGCTTGGGAGTCTATCCTCCTCCTTCTGCCCTTTATTTGCCTTGGTTGGGAGAAGTCACCCCCTTAATGTAAAGAGGGGCTCAGAATGGGAGAGCTAATGAAAGTCAGGATTTCAGCCAGAGAATATGCCGTGATTATTTACAAATGTGACCTGGCCCACAGAAAACCCTGGAAGTAGCTTTTCTGGTTTTAAAAAGACACCAACATTTACTTTGATATGTTTATATTATAGATATAACACACAAAACATCTAGCATGAAACTCTACGTTCTCCCCCAAAGAAGAGAACCAAGCCTTCCTTTCTTGCTCCCAGCCCCAGCCATCTGTGTGCGCTGGCTGGGGCCTGCCTCCCTTCCAGACCAGGAGCCAGGGCCTCTGGTCGGGGCAAGACTGTGGGCAGCCCGGGGCCAGAGGGGAGCGAGGC
>NW_027528608.1:3711924-3713325 GCF_008692635.1 Crocuta crocuta
AGGAAAGAGGAAGTCTCCCTCACCTCTTTGGTTCCCCTGGGAGCAAAAGCAATCCCAAAAACCAAAAGGAAAGAGAGCCGCAGACCCTCCCTGCAGCTGCTGACAAAGAGTCTCATTTTGGCAAGTATCTGAGCAAAACCAAAACAAAACAAAAACCAAATAAAATGGTGGTTTAGCATAGACGTGCACATTCACATTGCTCAAGGCACCGCTGGGACACAGAGAGGCCAGATACAAGTGTTGATATCGGCTGATAAAGCAAAATATTTGGAAAGCTTCTCATAACTTCGGTCCCTCTGGGCTTGTATGGCAATGGTGGCAACATACAGGAGGAGGCTGATGGTCCCAGTGGTCCTTTGCCTCGCCCCCACCCCCACCCCCACCCCCGACCAGATCTCTGGGTTTCCCTCTTCCACCAGGCCACCACTCCCGTGAACACATGTCCTTGCAGCCCACCCATGACCTAGCTTTCTGATCTGACTGGGGGCAGGGGGCTCCCACTGGTCACCTGGTGACCCCCATCTCAGTGGGTTCTGCCAAGGGAAGCCCAGCCTGTCTCAGGCTGGGAGATTAGAGGCCAGGAACTCGGGACCCTCCACCTTCATGCAGAACTAGGGGCACAACGTTCCAAGTCCCTGTATTTCCTTCCCCCCAAGGACAGGCATTGAGGAGCCGCTAGGGCTGGCTTGTTGGGATCCCTGCTCCCTGAACCTTCCTCTTGCCACAGGCCCGCGCATTGCCTTCTCTCATGGGGGGCCTGCGGCCTCAGCAATGAGGCAGGAACCCTCCAAAAAAAGACAAGGCACATATTTGCTCCCCCTACTCGGTAGGAATCGGAGCGGTGAGTTTGCTCTTCCAAGGCACAAGGTTATTCCCTAATACCAGAGTGGCCGGGCTTCCGGCTGAGCCCCACGGCACATCTCCTCTCCGGCAGGGAAGAAACCACTGCCCGACCCCTCATCTTAGACGCACCGAATCAGGCGCAGAGGAAGGCAAGGGGCGCGCGCGGCAGGCCAGGCTTTCTGGCGGTACCGGAATCTCCTAGTCCCGGCCTGCGCCGCTGGGGCAGTCTTGAGATCCGGAGACCCGAAACCACTCCCTGGGTCCCAGCCAGCGACCGGCCCAGGGCGGTCCCGCCGCCCCGCGCCTCACGCGCAGTTGCCCATGGCCTTGACCAGGGAGCTCTCGGGCAGCTGGCGGAAGATGCCCCGCAGCGTGTCCAGTTCGCGGCTCAGTTGTTCCACCCGCTTGCGCAGGCGGTCATTGTCACTGGTCAGCTCCAGCACCTTCTGCTGTGTCTCCACGTTGCGCTGCTTGGCCTTGTCCCGGCTCTTGCGCACCGCGATGTTGTTGCGCTCGCGCCGCACCCGGTACTCGTTGCTGTTCTTGTCCACCGACTTC
>NW_027528608.1:3713373-3714281 GCF_008692635.1 Crocuta crocuta
CTCGTCCTCCTCGCGGGGCTCCTGCTTGATCACCAGCGGCCGCAACGCCGGCGCCCCGACGCGTTCGTACAGGGGCTCCAGCCTGCCGTCCAGGTAGCCGGCCGCCGCGCAGCCGTAGCCAGGAGGGGGGCCGTGCGTCCCTCCCGGCATCGCGGCGCCGCCGGGCCCCCCGGGGGCGCCCGTGTAGTCAAAGTCACCGCCGCCGGCTCCTGCGGGGGCCGCAGCCGCCTTGGCCTTCTCCTGCTGCCGGCTGTGCTGGAACAGGTCGGCCAGGAACTCGTCGTTGAAGGCGGCCGGGTCGATATAGGCGCTGATGTCGATGGACGTCTCGTGTTCGCAGATGCCGCCCAGCGGCTCCGGGGCGGCAGGGGGGGCGGGGGGCTGCGCGGAGCCCGCGCCCCGGGGAAAGCCAAAAGCGGCGCTGCTGGGCGCGTGCGGGGGACTCTGGAGGTGGCTGCTCATCGGGGTCCGCGGCTCCGCCTCGTAGAAGTCGGCCGACTCCATGGGGGAGCTACAGTCCTCCCGGCATGGCGAGCCTCGGCGGCCTCCAGCCTGCGCGGGGCGCCAACGCTGCTGCCGACCACCCGGGGCCCCGACTCGCTCGCGCCCGCGCAGCTCCCGGTCGCTAATGGCCAGGCGCGCTCGGGACCCGCATTTATACCAGGGCGGCCTTCGCCCTCTAGTGTCCGACGGCGGAGCGGCGCCTTCTGGGCNGAGGCCCCGGCTCAACGCCCACTAACCCCCTGCCCCGCCAGCCGAACCGCGACGCGCGCGCGACGCCCCACCCTGGGCCGAGTTGTCGCCCCCGCACACACGTGGTCGGTGACGGGGCCCCCTCCTCTAGCTTCCCCGAGGCACCCACTTCCAGCCAACGGTCGGGGAGCCCAGGAGCGCCGAGACGCTGCGCG
>NW_027528608.1:3714339-3793942 GCF_008692635.1 Crocuta crocuta
CTCTCTAAAAGCTAGAAATAGTCCTTTTCGGGACCGGCGTCTCTGCTAGGCAGCAGCGTGGAGAAGGGGCCGGGGCCGGGGGTTGGGGGTAGGAAACAAGTTTGGGACGTATTGGCCCAGCGTACACAGCGGCATGGAGAGGCGGAGGGAAGCGTCCTGGAGGGCGGTGATTTTTGTGTCTCTGATCTCCTGACGACCCCACTGATTCCTCGCCGAAGTACCTCTGCCCCGCTCCGCCTCTCACAGCCCTCCGGGGTCCCAAGGGCTCAACAGAGCCGGGCGCTAGGACCCCGCGGGGAGCGGAGGGAATGGGAGGTGGCTGCGGCCGCGGAGCCTGGAGGACCCGGCCGGTCCATCCGCTTGGGCTTGGAAAACTTTTTCTTTTTAATTACTTCTAGCCGGAGCGCTAGGGTTGCTAGGCGCGGGGCTGGCGCTGCTACCCGGCTCTGGGCCGCCAGTGTTTTCCTGCGGGACGGGCCGAGCTGGATTCCAGGGCTGGGGTACCGGGGCGAGGTGGGGCGCCTAGAGGGAGGAGGCGAATTTGACTCCGGGACCGGGATCCCAAATCGGGGTTGGCGGTCAACGGGATCGGAATCCACTGCCGCGTCCCCCTCCCCATTCGGGTGGGTTCCAAGGCGGGAGCGGGGGTGTCAAAGGAGCCGGGGCTCGGAACCTTGGCGTCCCAGAGTCCCAGCACCTACCGGAAACCCCCGGCCGAGTGGTACGCAGCGCGCTGTGTCCCCGGGGTCTTGGGGAACAAGGCAGCCTGGCCCGGGTACCCCTTGGGCGCCGCCTCGGCATTCACTGCTGCCGAAGGAAAGGGTTTAAGGCAGCGGGTCTCCCCAGCCACGTGGCGCCTCGCTGGTTCTATACCGGGATCGCCGGCGGGGGCGGGGGTCGCAGCAGGACTCCCGTGGGGGCCTCCTGGGCCAGCAATGCGCTCCTGCTTCTCCCACCGCCCCTCAGGACTTGACTTTGTGCGCTGGAGCCCGACACCGCCTGGGTGCTGGTCGGAGGTGTCCTTGTTGGAGAAAAGCGGGGCTGCGCGGGTCAAGACCCCCACGCAGACAGCGGCCTTCCAGAGACTGACAAGAAGCCAGAGCCCTCCCCGGAGCCCTCAAGGAGGCGCCCCGCAAAAGCTCACTGGAGGAGGCCCGGGGCCCGGGAGGCCAAGCTGCCACTGTGGTCACTGTAAAGAAGCAACTTCGTCTGGGGAACACATACTGTGCTTTAATCAAGTTCCTATTCAACATATTCCCAATGATTAATGGCCCAACTGCTTCATTTTTTGGTCCAGAGCTCAGACACAAGATATTTTAAGCTTTTGGCCTGGGAGTAAAAGTAAATACATTAAATAAATAACCTTTGTGAGCCCGGAGCCGCTCTCCGCGCCAGAGGCAGGACCCATTTCTGCACCAGGCCCCTGTGGAGACCTGGAAGAAACCTGAAAACATGCAGTGAGACTCAGTTTTTTTCTGCAGCGAGTGCTAAAAATAACAGCCTGTCGCAGGGTAGCCCCAAGGCACAGGCTGCTGAGAGCGCCCTGTTCCTAGCGTGTACACCAGGTCTCCTGCGCAGGGTTGCTGTTTCCAGAACAGGCAGCAAGAATGTGACTTCTTAGGACAAGAGGAAACCTCAAGAGGCTCTCCAGGCAGCAGAGGAATACGGCCTGGTCAGTAAAGGCTGGTAGGAGTAACAAGCACAAGGCGGGGCCCACAGCAAAACCAGAATTCTCCCCAGGAGGCCTGCTCTTTGCAAGGTGCTCAGGACCCACCTTCTCAGAGCTCTGGGCAGGAGATAGGTCAGTGCGCAGAGTCTGCTGGGAGACAGTGGCCTTCCCACAGAAGGGGTGACCCCAAAACAGCAGGGGATGGGACTGGGCAGTAGCACCTGGTCCATTAATTCAGGAGACATAAATGCAGATGGAGGATGGAGGTGCTGTAATAAAGGGACACCCTCCCCTGGTGAATATGGGGCTCAGAGAGAAGCAGCAGCCACTTTAGTCTGAGGAGGTCCTCTGGGCTAAATCGTCCCCCCTCCCCCCCCCCCCCCCTNTGTCCCCAGTATGGCCATATTCTGCGATGTGGTTTTTAGGAGGTAATAAGATTAAATGCAGTTATAAGTTTGGGGTCCTAATTTGAGAGGAGTGGTGGCCTTATAAGAAGAGAAGAAGAAGGAAATCTCTCTCTCTCTCTCTCTCTCTCCTTCCCCTTCCCTCCCTGCCTGCCTCCCTTGTCCCTCTGCCATGTGAGGACACAAGAAGAAGGCAGAGTGTGCAGGCCAGGAAGAGAGCTCCCACGAGAAGCCGACCACACGCTAGCACACTCATCTGCAGCTTCCAGCCTCCAGAACCGTGAGAAAACGCATTGCTGTTGTTGAAGCCACCCAGTCTACGGCATTTGTTATGGCACCAGTCTTATGAGCTAAGACAGGTGGTTAGAGAGGGTTTTATGCAGGAGTAGACCTTTGAGCCGCACATTGAAGGATGAGCAAGAATTTGCTGGAAGGATGGGCAGACGGAACAGCAGGTGCAAAGGTGGAGAGGCTGCGAGTGAGTGCCTGGCATGTTCTGATAACAAAGGACAAGATGTGTGGCGGGCTGGAGTGCAGGGATTGCTGGGGAGGGGCCTAGATAAGGCTGGATCCACAGACAGGGCTGGGTTCATGGCCACAGCCACTCCCGGGGGAGGAGAGAGCCTATCTCAAAGGCTTTGGCTGTCCAGCTTTTAGTAGGCCAGCACTGTGATCCAATTTGGGTTCCTGAAAGGGCCCTGTGGTAGAGGCTGCACAGGGCAGTGTGGACCAGATGAAAAACGATGGAGGGCTGGTACCCCGGTGGGGGTGGAGGACAGGGATGGATTTGAATGTCAGGACTTGGGGTCTGGGTGGGAGCTGAATGCCTGGCTTTTTTGGTTTGGGTACCATCCCCCAACATATGTAATGCAGGGAAAATAGAGGGTCTCCTCCAAGCCCCTCGGGGTCACCTGCAGGACACCTGCCTGCCTGCTTTGTGACCCTGGAGAAGAGGACAGTCGGCCAGGGACAGCTGCCAGGATCAAGCTGCCATGTTTTAGTTTTCCCTTTGAGGTCTAAGAGAACACCGAGGGGATACAAGCAGACTTGAGGGCAGGTAGTGGTCTGTGGGTCTGCGGTGCGGGCGTGTCCTGGAGTTGTCCAAGCCCTGATCCAAGAGTTGGCTCTAGACCCTGGGTGAGACCCCAGGGGTGTGGAACCACTTTCCATGGGAGGTGCCCACGGCTAGCAGGGGGTTGCGGCCTGATAGGATGCGTGGGCAGCCAGCATTTGGCTGGAATCACTTGGGAGGGAGATGGCTGTGTGGCTCATGCTCAGTTGACACAGAGCCAGTAATAAGAGAAGCGCATAAATCCTCTCTCTGACCACCTTTAGTATCCTTCTTTTTTGTCTTAATTTACGACACTTGGCACTTCTCGAGGAGAGCCCTGAGGGAGAATGCTCCAGGTGCCTCGGCCTCAATGTGCTCAGCAGGTGGGGCCACGGGACAGGGACCCACCCCAAATCCACAGGCTGCAGGCTCACCGGGGCCTGGCTTCTACCACTGCAGGGGCCAGGGGAGAGGAGAGGAAAGCTCTGGCTTTGGCTCTACTTTTTACAAAGGAGAAAATCAGCAACAGAAGTGAAAATGCATTTCCGTAGGTAGGTGTGAATTGTGCTCCAGCCAGCTCAGAAGAGGAGGCTGCCGGAGCTGGGGGAGGGCAGGCCGCGTGGGGAGAGGGGAGCCCTCTCCTCCATGCATTGTGGTGCTGAGTTTTGGGTGCCCTAGGATGGAGCCTGATTCCAGGGTCATTCCCAGTGCTAACCATTCTTAGAAGACAAACAGAGCCCTAGGAAGTCGTTTGTTTGTTTCACTTTGATTCAACCTTCCTAATGCAATGCATACGAAAGAATTTGTATGTAAGTTTGAGACTTCATCAACTTCTGAAGAGCAAGACCTGAGCCAACTTTTCTGATGAAGTTTTCTAGTTTTATCGAAAGCTTAATGGACAGAAGATTTGTCGCTCCAAAGCAGGGCTCATTAAGATAATAAATAAGGAGTGGGGCGCCTGGGTGGCTTAGTCGGTTAAGCGTCCGACTTTCGCTTAGGTCATGATCTTGCGGTTCGTGGGTTCGAGCCCCGCGTCGGGCTCTGTGCTGACAGCCAGCTCAGAGCCTGGAGCCTATTTCGGAGTCTGTATCTCCCTCTCTCTCTGACCCTCCCCTGTTCACGCTGTCTCTCTCTCTCTCCTAGAAATAATAAAAAAAAAAAAAGATAATAAATAAGGACTAAGAAAAGATGAAAGATAAGAAGTATACATTTTCAAGCACAGAGTTTGTGCTCTGATGTGGGGACGTGAGTATCTCATACACTATGTCTCATACAGTGATTCAATAAAAGGCTCTTGAAGACCTTCCTAAAACGTAGACACACGAAACAGAATGCAAGTTCCTTTTTATGACAAATGCACTGGCTAATAAGTTTTAGGCTAATTTGTTTTTACGTTTTAGATACTGGTAGGTACAGCAGAGGAACCCAGTGAACAGTCAACCAAGAGTCTAGTGTTTCTTACCAACAGCCTCTGGGCATTTGGGAAAACCATTTTTATCTCTCAGTAGATTGTATGTCCTGTCTCACCAGGAGGCTTGACATACGGGGTTAAAACCCATCCTTTGCCATTTACTAGCTGGGTGACCTCGGTCAAGTTGAATTCCTCTGAGCCTCTGTCTTCTTTTCTGTAAACTGGGGACAATAATACATTGTAGTGCGTTCTCAGCAAAGGCACTTAGAAGTCATCCAGAACATTACCAGGCATAATCAACTGCAATACCATGAACGAGAAATTCTTGAACTGTTAGGAAATGTCACTGTGTTATATGTGTACCATATAAAACCATAGCCTGTACTCTCAGATTCATGAGAATCAACTGGTCTTTTTAATTTTCACCCACTATCATGTGTGTATGGGCTTTTCCCCCTTGTTCGTTTATTTCATTTGCTTGCAACTACTCGCAGAGAAGCAGTAGCAGGCAGCAAAAAATTTTAGAAAAAGAAAGCTGAGTCAAAAAGGAAAATTCAGAGAATTCCATCCATTATCTTAATTTTGTTTAGCAAACTGTGCAAAGTCTTATATTCTGTTTTGTGAGAAAACTCTCTTTGTAACCAATGGACCCCAGAACCCCCATCCAGTATTTGGAGAACACTGCAGGAAGCAAGCAGTGGGTGTGGGCAGGCCCATTCCGCATTCTTGTGGGATCCGGAACAAGAATACAAATGGTAGCCCACATACCATCTGTTTAAATACCAAAAATTATCAGTCAAACGAACAAACTGGTAGATAAAATATGTTCTACCTTTCTGCCCTGACAAATCTTTGTCATGTCTTGGAAGGCCAGATTTACATTGAGAAGTTGACTCTGGAACGTGGCGGTGCCAGAGGGGGCACCATCTCCTTCCCTTGCTCCCTGGTTCTGTCCTCTGCCAGAAGGGTCCTTAGTCAGGTGGGGCTAGGATCCCAGCACAGGGCTCCAACACTGCCCACCCCCCACTGAAAACTGCTGCCCTCCAGTCACCCCTTGATGAGCATGCCCCTGCTAAGTGCTTGATGAAAGAGCCCATGTAGGCCCAGGCAGCTGCTCTGGGCTGCCTGGGCATGGCGCTTCTTGGCCCAGTGGGCTCCTCACCCTGAAAGAAGGGAGCAGCAAAGGAGGGCATGAGTGGGGCCCTCGTTCTTGAGTCTAAGAGTGGAACTTGGCGCCCGCCCAGCGGGGTCTCAGCACCGTTGAGGGGCCCACACTCATTCCACATGAGCAGGAGGGCCGTGACCCCAGTGCTCCCGGCCTTGTCTGGAAGGCCCTGGCCCTGCTTTTACTGGGAGGCACGTCGGTCCAGTCATTCCAACCTCGTGTTCCCTAGAGTGTCAGGATGGCCGAATGGCCGAAGGTGCCAGACTCCAGCTCTGCTTCCCCAACCTTGTCCCCACTTCATCCTTTTTCGCCATCTCACCACGGACATCCCGGTTCCAGCAGCCACACTCCTCCACCGTGGCAGCCTCTAACCCGTCTCCCCGCCACCCTCCCTGTCTCCATGACCCCCCAACTCTCCTCACAAAGCAGCCCCAGTTACCCATTAGACATGCGCTCGGTTCACGTCACTCAACCCCTGTGGCCACCCAGGAGAAGACGTGCAGTGAATGTCCCTGCGTGGCCGCGAGGCCCTGCGTGATTTGGCCCTCACCTCTCCTCACCTCTCCTTAGGCCTCGGCCTCCTCACCCCTCGCAGCTCCCCACGTCGCCGCGTGCCACGCTGAGCATCTAGCCTCCCGGCATGGCGCTTTGCTCTGCCAGCTTCTTGGAAGCTTCTCCCCGATGCTGGAGCTATTCCTCTCCAGTCACTTCAGCCTCACCTTCTCCAAGAGACTCCTCGCCGCCCCTCCCCCATCACTCCCGAGGCCATTGTGCGTTTTATTTTCCTCCTAGCGCTCTCTGGAAAATGGTCTTGTTTACTTATTTTACTTGTTCCCTGTCTGGCTTCCCCCCCCACTAGAATGCCAGCTCCACAAAGACAGGACCTTGTCTGTCCTGTTCTGCCTATTTCCAGAGCTAGAACAGGCCTTGGCATATGGTAGAGCCTCAAATATTTGTCGAATGAACACAGAATGGATTCTATTCAAGAAAACTGCTACCCGGCCACCTTCCCAGAACTCAGTTTGTCCCCGAACCTCAGAGAGTAGCTCAAGGGTGGCCCCAAAAGATGCTTGGGAAGACCTGAGCCCCTCAATTAGGGCTCCCCAGGGCAGAGCCATCCGGAGCCTCCTGAAGCCATGCCAGGCAGGACTGCCAGGGGCCTGGAGAGCGTGCACAGTGCTTCGGGGCTAACTCATAAGGAGCCCCTTCAGACAGATGTGGCCCCCAGGGGCTTGGCCAAGCAGAGAGTGCCTTTGCCGGGAGGAAAAAGGGCCCCTTTCTCCGGAGAGATGCAGCCCGGCCAGGACCCGAGGCTTGGTGCATGGAGGCCTCCGGAATTGGGCTTGTTTGTCTGTTGCACACCCTGGGTCCTACAGGACAGCCTGAAGCACCCCTCCGCCTAGGCCGCAGAGTGCCTTCTGTCTGTGCAGCACTGTTGGGAAGGTGCCCAGGAGAGCAAGACTTCGTCCTTGGACATGGCTGGATGTCAGATCCGCAGGAGCAAATGGGCCTTCCTCTCGGCAGGCTCCCATGGAAGGGAGGGGGCACTTCAGCGTGTGGACCTGGCAGAAGTCCACTGCTCAGGGGATGGGGTACATTTCCTGGCACATCCGTGCACCCACCATTTTGACCCCATTCCTTCTGGCCGATTCTAAGGATGGATGCCTCCAGGGTGCATCTTTAAACACAAACAAACACTTAAATGAGGCGAGAAACCAAATCTTTTGAAAACCAAAACAGAAGATTAAAAAAAATTTTTTTTAATGTTTTATTTCTGAGAGAGAGAGAGAGAGAGAGACAGTGTGAGCAGCAGAGAGTCAGAGAGAGAGGGAGACACAGAATATGAAGCAGGCTTCAGGCTCCGAGCCGTCAGCACAGAGCCCGACACGGGGCTTGAACCCATGAACCATGAGATCATGACCTGAGCCGAAGTTGGACGCTCAACCCACTAAGCCACTCAGGTGCCCCCAAAATAAGAGACTTTAGGTGCTGGGTCATGAACGCTTCAATTCTAGTCCTCTTTCCTTGTGGTTAGTCCTCTGCTCGCCCACGTCTAAGCCTCTCCACACTTTGTATACAACTGGCATTGACCTAAGGGGGGAAGTGAGCTGTACACAGTGGGCTACCCAGTGTTTCCAAAGGCCTTGTCCGTCCGAGTCCATTAGATTATTCCCAAAGGAGGCCATGGTCAAGTTCTGCTTGGTCTGCGGTAATGTACCGTCAGCTTATAGAGTTAAAAAAGAGTTTGCAGTGGTAACCACTCTTGACACCCAGGCTACATCCCTACCTGAAAAAAAGCAAGTTGGAGAAGAGCATGTAGCTTCCCCTTCTCCGGGAAAAAAAAATTATTAAAATATACATAGAGTCAGTGTACAGAGAGGAGTTAGGAGAAATACACAACAAACTGTTAATAGTGGTGCTGTTTCTCTAGCACGGGAGAGAACTTGTTCTTTTTAATTTATACACTTGTGTATATTGGACTTCTTAAACAGATGAGTATGTATTTATTACTTTTATAGTTTTATAAACTATAAAAATATTTTAAGTTGCCTTAATTTTACGGTTTTATAATTTTTATAGTTTTATAAACTATAAAATGTTTTGAAGTCACCTTCATTTACTCTACAAATGTATAATACCATAATGGATTGCGTAGTTTTGTAAATAACTTCAAAATGCTTTTGAATGACCCTATTTTCCAAATTAAAAAAATCCAGAAATGTACCCTGAGAATAAATTGTTGTCTGATTTGTGAATTTGCTCCTAGGGAGAATTGTACCTAGTCATAGATACCAAATCACATTTAGTTCTATGTTTAACAAGTCATTTTTATTTTAAATGAGAAAAGCTCATGTATTTTAATATATAGAACTTCTACAAGTCAGTGTGAAAAAGAATTCCAATTCAAAAGAAAACGGACGTTTACAGAGAGTTTATAAATAAAAAAACAGTAAATGCAAATGAATTTTAAACATGTTTTAAAATACCAATTCTCTGAATAAAAGACATACAAATTAAAACTACACCAGTCAGGTGGGTAAAGATAAAAATGTTTGATAATTTGCTATACAGATAAATGGATAGAGCAAACAGGATTATATATTGATCCAATCTCTCCGGAGAACAATTTAAAAATACCTATCTAATTTGAATGTGTCATTTGCCCTTCACTTAACAATTCCACTTATAGAAATGTAATCCCATAAACTCTCACATGTACAAGAGTTACATACATGGGTATTGACTGAAGCACTATTTATAATTGCAAAAGGCTGGCTGACTGTCTGTCTATTAATAGAAGACCAGATAAATAATCGTGGCTTGTTGGTTAATTACCCTCTGTGTCTCTGTTAAAAAGGACGAAAACCTATATGAACACATATGGAAAAAGCTCTGATATGTTCATTTATACGTATACATAATATATATGTGTATATAAAAAGTGCACATATATAACATATTAAAAATACATATATACGTACAGAATATGTCAATATAAAATACACATACACATGTGTATATAAGTGTATACATATGTATACAGTGCAGAACATGAGTATACTATGTCTCCATTTGTGTAAAAAGAAGGGGAAGGGTCTACATATATGCTTATCTCTGCCTAGAACATCTCAGGAAGGGCACTTAGGCAAGAAAACTAGAGAAGGACTTGCAAGTAGGTTAGAAATTTTTAGTATACATTAAGATATATAAACAAATTAAACAATAATTACATAATAAGGAATTGGAATTACTCCAAAAATTGCAAAGTACGATTGCTGAGTATTTCCCGAGAACACTAGTCTTGGGATAATAAGAAGGGAGTTTAATTTAGTTTTTCTATAATTGAACAGGACTAAGTGACCATGAAAGTCCAAACAGTACTTTATTTTCATTGCTGTCCCCAAGAAAATCTATAAACCAATCAGTTACAGTAAAATTCTTTCATGCCACATGAACTCATTTACCCCAAATATGGAATTGCGCTTCCTGTCCATATTGATCTAAGCAGTTCAGGGACTCGTGGGCGGGGCAGGGTTATCCCTTCCCATCTCTCCAATTGGTTCTGTCTCTGCCATTTTCAGTCAAAATTCCAAAGGTCACTTGGAAAGCACATAACCCACTAAGCTGTCCAGACACTCCCTTTTGGCTAGATAACCCCCCACAGCCCAGATCCCGCGCAGTCTTGGGAACCAGGGGAATATGCTGTTTGTTACAAAGCCTTGTCTGGTTGGCCAATAACTGGAGGTGACCCTGAACAAATTGAGAGTTTCAACGAGTGTATCTTTAGAGTCTGATGTTTATTATAATTGATTAGAAAAATCCTGCTTACATTCCAAATGCAGTCGTTTTATCATAGTCAAGGTGCAATAACAGTTAAACAAAAGCCAGCATGAGTCATGCTCCTATAAAACTGTCTGCTAGCAGAGTTTGGCTTTTCTCTAAATGAGGGAAACTCAAAGTCAGGCAGCATAGAAAGGGGTTGTTCTGGCCTCTTACTGGGAGAAATTATTATAAGAAAAGCAGGTCACACGGGATCTGCCCCATGGCTCACTAACATGGAATGTGCACATTGATTGAATTCTTTGGTTGCCCAGCACCATTTGAACACCCTTCCAACATCCGGGGATGTCCCACCTCCCCACGCAGAAGCCAGAAACGCCCTCTTCCAGCTGGGATGAGGTATGTGAGGAAGAACTGACAAGGTACAAGCTGACGAGGACCGTTGGCACTACTGAAGAGGTGTGAAGGAATGGGTGCTGCTGGACTTCACTTTGGAAGGGTCACCAAGAGTGTCCGGGATGCTACGGGGACGGAGGCTGGCCACACGGCCTCTATTCTGGATCCTCTGATCCTGCTAGAGACGTTGACAACTTTTCTTGAACTCTTCTTTAACTTCACTCTCGTTGGCTAGTTAGAGTGGATTCTGTTGGTTTTGCCCAGCTGGGATGAGTCTCTGACTTGGGTGACTAGCGAGAACGGGGCCAAGATCAAAGTCACAGATGACTCCTTCCACCTTCTCTCTCCAGCTATGGCTTGGTCCCAGTACTTTGCACTCTTTGCAAGCCATGTCTCGTGGCCATACGAAGAATGAAAACATGCTGTGGAGTATGTGGCTGGTTTGGATGCCACTCATGTGCAGTAACTTTGACAAGCAGCTTAACCTTTCTTGCTCGGTTTTATCATCGATAAAATGGGGTAATAAAGCCATCTTTGCCCCACAGAGGAGTTGTGAGGATTAAATACAATAACCCATTAATAGCACTTAAATGTTGAGGATTAACTTTACCAAAGGGGCACAAAATAAGACTAATGTAGGGTATTAGAAAATTCCCTATTATAAGTATTAAAAATCAAAATCCCTTAAAAATGAGATCAGGGATTCCTAGCATTTTTTTTTTCTGGCCATAGATTTCCTTAGAATGAATAAAAAATATGATATATCTAACTATAAGCTCTGGACAAAATCTAAAACTCAACTACTTGAAGATACTAGAGAATGAAAAAAAACCAGGCAAGGCTGGGGGAAAGTTGACACTTAGAAGAAAAGAACATCACAGAGCGAGTTTCTTTAAAAAGCATTTAGCCTTGGGGTACCTGGGTGGCTCAGTGGGTTAAGTGTTCAGCTTTGGCTCAAGTTGTGATCTCCCAACCTCTTCAGGAGCTCGTGGGTTCGAGCCCAGTGTTGAGATTTTTACTGACAGCTTGGAGCCTGCTTCAGATTCTGTGTCTCCCTCTCTCTCTACCCCTCTCCTGCTCATTCTCTCTCTCTTCCTCAAAAATAAATAAGCATTAAAAAAAAATTTTTTAAAGCATTTAACCTCAAGGCAGGCCCCAGTCTGTGCAGGCAGGGCAACTAAAATTCTGATAAGCAATCTATCAGTATTACTGGCTTGATGAAGAACCAGCGGACATGGTTTAGGACAACCACAGTTACTAGAAAGTGGGGAAAGAGTATCCAAGAAAGAGGAGGTAGTGCCCAAATTCTGTCCATAAATTCTCCCCAAATCTCTGGTTTACTCCTAAGCTGTGCATGTGTGGTACAGATACCAAACAGCAGCCAAGGTCACCCACCATGGGGGAGACAAAACTTATAGTATGAATTCAGTCAAATTTACTGCAAGCTAAAATCTAAATCAGCTTTCTTTTCCCAGAGGAACATAATAGAATCCAGAGACTCTACAAAGTATCATTCATGATGTCTAGGATATAAAATATAATATAATTTTCTAACATGTCAGAAAAACTAGAAAACATCACTCATTCAAAAAAAAGACAACCGATGGAGACCAACCCCAGCATGACTCGGATACTGGAGCAGCAGACAAGCATTTTAAAGTGGTTTTTAATACTATGCCCAAGGATATATATAGGAAACACGTTTGTCCATTAAGAGAATAATAGAAAATCTCAGCAGAATAGAAATCATAAAAAAGAACCAAGTAGAAATTCTAGAAGTGAAAAAACCATTATTAGAAATGAAAGTTGCAATATCAGAAATTTAAAAATTCACTTGATGGCTTTAAGAGCAGAAAAGAGGACAAAAGAAAGATTCAGTAAAATGAAAGATAATTCAGTAGAAGTTATCCAGCCTGAAGATCATACACTTTTTTTTTAAAGACTGAAAAAAAATGAGCAGTTCCTCAAAGACCTATGGGGCAATAGCAGAAGATTTAACATACATGTAATTGGAGTCCTAGAAGGAGAGGAGAGGAAAAATGGGACTGAAAATGTTTGAAGAGATCGTTGAAAGAAATGGCTACGTTTGGTAAAAGCAAAAATTTATAGATTCAAAAAGCTCAGGAAACTCGACAGCAGGATCTTGAAAACAGCAACAACAACATCCATAGGGACCTTGGAGTCAAACCGCTGAAAACTGGATGAAAACACAATCTTGATAGTCGTCAGATAAGCTGACACATTTTGTATAGGGAAACAAGCACTCAAATGACCTGGGTCTTCTATCAGAAACAAAGACAGTGAACCATCTTTAAACTACTGGTGGGGAAGAAAAAAGGTCAGCCCAGAAATCTAGACCTCGTGAATATATCCCTCAAGAATAAAGATGAAATAAAGATATTTTTAGATTAAAGACAAGCTAAGAGGATTTGTTAGCAGCAGACCTGTCCTGCAAGAAATGTGAAAGAAAGTCTGTCACACTGAAGGAAAGTGAAACCGGATGGAATCCCAGATCTGTAGGATGAAATGAATGCCATTGGGAATGGCAAATATGTGGATAACTATAAAAGATAGTTTTTGCCCTTCATTTCTTTAAAATATAAATAATTGTTTAAAGCAAAAAAAATAACATGGTATTATGAGGTTTATAATGTATGTGGATGTAATAATTACAACAATTATAGCATAAAGTTTAGGGGCTATAAATGGACCTATATGAATGCAAGCTTTCTACATTTTATGTGAAGTGGTGCATTATAAACTCTTAGCAGACTATGAAAAATTAAGGATGTATATTGTAATCCTAGAGCAATAACTAAAAAGTAAAGCAAAAAGACATAGGTACAAAACCAATAGGCAAGTTAAAGTGGAATTCTAAAACATATTCAGTTACTTAAAAAGAAGAAAGAGAAACAGAAAAAGAAACAGAAGAGTGAGCAGGAAACAAATAGTAAAATTATAGGCTTAAATTTAATTATAAATAATTATATGAAATAAAAAGGACTAGTATTCTAATTAAAAGGCAGAGGTTGTCAGAATGGATAAAAGTGCAAGGCCCAATTATACGCTGTCTAGGAGCAATGTTAAATATAAAGACTCAAACAGGTTGAAAAATCAATGGATGGGAAAAGATATATCATGTAAACCTTAAACATAAGGTTAGAGTGATTATAAAAACATCAGTAAAATAGCATTAAAGGCAAAGACTATTACCAAAAAAGGAGATGCTTCATAATGATATAAAGTCCAAAACATTATGAAGATATGATGATCATAAATGTGTATGCATCTGATAATGGAGCCTTAAAATACATAAAGTAAAAATTGATAGAACAAAAGGATGCGACTGGAGGTTGAGAATAGGAGAAGATTTTTAAATGTCAATTTTACACACTTCTTATGGTTTAAATATTAATACCAAATACATGCCTCTTCTATCATCATCATCACCATCATCATCAGATAGATGAAAAGGAAAGGCATTCCAGACAAAGGTCACATGTGTGCCAGTGCAGGCATCAGGGTGGCTGGTGTACTTGGGGACTGTAGATTTCTGGTGTGCCTGAAATATAAAGTTGGATTGGTATTACGGAGGGGAGATAAAAGATAAGCAGCAGATGAGTAGAGGTCAGACTTAAAAGAGCCTTATATTAAAGAATTTGAACTTATCTTCTTGGTCATGGATAGTCACTGAAGTGTTTTTCAAAAGGAGGAGAGAATCATGTTTGTGTTTTAAATGGATGATTCTGACTTAAAGTTGGAGGAGGCTAGAGTAAAGGCAGAGTGACTTCTGGAAGATGCTTCAGTAATGCAGATTAGAAATGCTAGAGACCTGAACTGGAAGAGTGGAGCATAGATGGAGAAGGAAGTATTGTTTTGAAAGGTTCTGTAGGAAGCAATAGAGTGAGAATTTGGCAATTCTGGATCCAGATTATGACACACATGGACATCTATGAACTCATGAAGTTGTGTTATGAAGTCACTTGGTGAATGCTACTTTATTCCCATTTTCCCATAAAATAATAACAACAACATAGTAATTAACACACCGTTTAAAAAGTTTATTTTATTCAATACAATCCCTATCAGAATCTCCGCTGCTTCTTTGTAGAAATTGATGCACTGATCCTAAAATTTATATGCAACTCAAGGAACCCAGAGTAGCCCAAGCAATCTTGAAAAGAAAAATAGTATTTGGAGGATTTAACACTAATAAATTTGGAGGATTTAACTCCAAATAATATTTGGAGGATTTAAAACTTACTACAAAGCAAAAGTAATTGAGACAGTGTGGTACTGGCGTAAGGATAGATAGATCAATAGAATAAAATTGAAAGCCCAGAAATAATGCCATGTATCTATGGTAAATTGACTTTTTGACAAGAGCGTCAAGACTACTTGGTGGGAGAGAGAATAGTCTCTTCAACAAATGGTGCTATGACAGCTGGCTCTCTGTATGCAGAAGAATGAAGTAGGACCCCCACCTCATACCATATACAAATATTAAGTCAAAACAGATCAACTGCCTAAATGAAAGATTGAAAACTATAAAAGGAAAACAAGAAAACCCAGGGGTAAATCTTCATGACCTTAGATGGGGCAATGATTTCTCAAGTAGGACACTGAAAGCACAAGCAGCAAAAGAAAAACTGGTAAGTGTAACCATCAAAGTTAAAAGCTCGTGTGCTTCAAATGATACTGTTAAGAAAGCACAAAGGCAGCCTACACAATGGAGAAAATATGTGCAAATCATATCTCTGCTGAGGGACTTGTATTTAGAATATATAAAAAAACCCTCTTAGAACTCATCAATAAAATGAATCCATTAAAAGTGGACTAGGGATCAGAACAAATATTTCTCTAAAGAAGGTATACAAATGGCCAATGTGCATGAAAAGGTGTTCAATATTAGTAATTATCAGAGAAATACAAATAAAAGCCTCAGCAAGAACCCAGACCACAAAAACATTAGGGTGTCTATAATAAAAAAATCAGATAATGAGGGCTGGTGAGGGTGTGGAGGATTTGAAACTCATACACTGCTGGTGGGGATATAAAATGATGCAGCCACATTAGAAACCAGCCTGGCAGTTTTTCATAAACACAGATCTCCCATTTGACCCAGAACTCCACACTTTAGCGTATACCTAAGAGAAATAAAAGCATATGTCCGCACAAAACTTGTATACGAATGTTTGCAGTAGCATTATTTATAATAGCCCGAAGGTGGAACTGACCCAAATGTCTTCCACCTGCCAAATTGTATAAACAAAGTGTGGTATGTCCATACAAATGGAATAATATTTGGCCATACAAAGGAATGAATTATTGACACATCTACAATACAGATGAACTTTGAAGATGTCATGCTAAGTGAAAGAAGCCAGTTACAAAAGACTACGTATTATGTGATTCCATTTCCACGAAGTGTGCTGAATAGGGAAATCTATGGAGCCACAAAATCGATTAGTGGTTACCTAGGACTGGGAAGATAGGATGGGGGAGGGGTGGTAGCCAAAGAGTACATGGCTTTTTTTGAGGGTGAAGAAAATGTTCTCTAATTGTGATGATAGTTGTCCAACTCTGTGACTGTACTAGAAATCATCAAACTACATTTTAAATGGGTGAATTGTGTGGAATGGGAACTACACCCCAATAAAGCAGTTATCAGTAAAATTACCAAACAAGAGAAAAGTTCATTTTATTTTTAATGTTTAAAATTCTACAGCCAATATATGTATATTTCACACTTAAGACTTCCAAAATATAGCAGGATGTAAAGGGACAAAGAACTAAATTGCCGTCTATCCCCAAAATCTAATTGTACTTCGGTGTTGAGAGGCAGTCACTGTTATCAGTTTAATGCAAATCTTTCTTCACATTTTTCTTTGTCTTTGCATATGTGTGAGCATAAACGGTATGTAGAGTCACAATTTCCTTCTGGAATTTAAAAAATATGAGGACTGGGGAACCTGGATGGCTCAGTCAGTTCAGCCTCTGACTCTTGATCTCAGCTCAGGTCTTGATACCAGGGTTGTGAGTTCAAGCCCCATGCTGGGCTCTGCACTGGGCATGAAGCCTGTTTAAAGTAAATCAATAAAGAAAAATAAGAGAATTCATGCTGTATTGTATTCATGTGTTGTTCTGCTGCTTGCTTTCTTCAATTAATGCTGTGTTTTGGGAATCCTTCCATGTCATTATGAATAGATCTTCCTTTTACAGAAATACTACATAGTTTTTACATGGTACCTGCATCAGTAAAGATGTATGTAGGTTAAATACTTTATAGTGGAAGTATTGGGTTGGAAGGTATAAGGTTTAAAATTTGGCGGATATTGCAAATTGTCCTCTAAAAAAATATAAAATTTCCACCCACTCTCCAGTAGTGAATATATATACCCTCCTCTACACCCATACTTTTAAATTTTATCTGTTTGATATTGCATTGTTGTTTTAACTTCTGTTTTCCTGATTACTTGTAAGGGTAAGGAATTTGAATTCCCTAATGTTTTCACCCGGAGTTATTTTTCTAGTATACATGCTGCCGAAGTGAGCACTGAGTTATTTTTCTAAGATATCTCATACATAATTTTTTACACCCCTTCAAAAATTTTTGTTAGCCTTTTTCTTTTGTAAATAGCAAATAGATTTTTCTTGACTATAGTTCTCATCGATTTGCCTAATCTGAGAGCTGAAGAAAAGGAAACTTGCAAAATTTAATAAAGAGTTTGCTAGTGACAAATCACTAAGACTAATGTTTAAGAGTCTGTGTTTATAGCCAGTTGTATGGTATCTTAGTTTTGCTGTACAATTAAAGTTTTAGAGTTGGTTTATATAAAACATTTAAAATTTTATCATTTGGGGGCTNTTTCCCTCTCTCTGCCCCTCCCCCCACTCATGCCCTTTCTCTGTCTCTGTTTCAAAAATAAATAAATATTTAAAAATTTTTTAAAAAGAAAAGAAAATTTTATCATAAGGAATTCTTTTTTTTTTTTTAATGTTTTATTTATTTCTAGGAGAGAGAGAGAGACAGCGTGAGCAGGGGAGGATCAGAGAGAGAGGGAGTCACAGACTGAAACAGGCTCCAGGCTCTGAGCTGGCAGTCAGCACAGAGCCCGACGCGGGGCTCGAACCCACGAACCGCGAGATCATGACCCGAGCGAAAGTCGGACGCTTAACCGACTAAGCCACCCAGGCGCCCCAGGAATTCTACTTTTAAAGACACCCCTCCCCCCAATTCTCTGACCCCTCTCTCACGGTAGGTGGGGTCTAATGTTCCTCCCTTGGAATATGAGCTGGCCTTAGTGACTCACCTCTAACAAACAGACGGAAGTGATGCTGTGTGACTTCCAGCTTCTACTTGGCTCTTTTTGTGTTGGGGATGCCTCCCTGGGAGCCCAGCCACCAGGTCGTGGGGAAGCCCAGGCCACGTGGAGAGGCCCACGTGGGCAGAAAGGGGGCTCCCAGGCACCAGCCGGCACCAGCTGCCAGCCCGGCTTCTGAGCCTTCAAGCTGAGGCGCAGACATCAAGAGCAGACAGCTCATCTCCACTGGATCCTGTCCCCGTGCCCATTCCGCAGAACGTAGGAGCGAAAGACATGGTGTGTTATGCCACTAAGTTTTGGGGTCATTTATTACGCAGCCATAGTAACTGGAATATTTATTAATAAAGAGGGTTTTAGAGGTGTTCCTCGACACCTTCCAACGGGCATGGAAAAGAGAAGACAATCTTGCTCAGAAATTTTATTATATTTTTCCAGTAACTCACTCATCCACTCTCCTCAATGAGATATGTTTAGAACTGTTTATACCATCTTCTGTTGGGTTTTCTCTACTACTGAATAGAATTTTTTTTTTTTTTCTGAGGCGCCTGGCTGGCTCAGTCAGAAGAGCATGTGATTCTTGATCTCAAGATTGTGAGTTTGAGACCCACGTGGGGTGTAAAGATTCCTTAAGTAAATAAATAAAGACTTAAAAAAAGAAATGTTTTTTTCTCATCTTTTTTTTCCCATAAAAACCTTTTACTGGCTTTGAGGAAAAGCCTTTTACTTTGCGTTTACTTTTCTTCTCCCATTTTATTCCCTCTGGGAATTACAAATACACATCACCTCTTCTTCTAGGATTATGATTACATTTTTAAAAGTTTATTTGTTTGTTTATTTATTTATTTATTTATTTAGAGAGACCGAGACAGTGTGGGGGGGAGGGGGGCAGAGAGAGAAGGAAACAGGGAATCCCAAGCAAGCTCGGAACAGTCAGTGTGGACGAGCCCTACGTGGGGCTCCAACCCAAGAAACCATGAGATCATGACCTGAGCTGAAACCAAGAGTAGGGATGCTTAACCACCTGAGCCCCCCAGGCGCCTCATGATTACAGTTTTTTTTTAATGTTTTATTTATTTCTAGGAGAGAGAGAGAGAGAGAGAGAGAGAGAGCGTGAGCAGGGGAGAGTCAGAGAGAGAGGGAGTCACAGACTGAAACAGGCTCCAGGCTCCGAGCTGGCAGTCAGCACAGAGCCCGACGTGGGGCTCGAACCCACGAACCGCGAGATCATGACCTAAGCGAAAGTCAGACGCTTAACCGACTAAGCCACCCAGACGACCCCCCCCTTTTTTTTTTATTACAGTTTTTAACACACGTTTTCTATCAGTATCTATATCCTCCCCTGAACAAGATGAAGAACTTACTGGGCTTTCACTTCCTTCCACCCTCTCTTTCCCGCCATCTTTTGTGTCTACACTATCTGAGCTTGAGTTTCAAACTGTCTTTTAAAAAAAATAGCAATTATTTGCATTTCATTATATGCACACCCTCTGCCTCCGAGTCTTTGCTCATCCCTGGTTTTAGTATCTTGTATCTTTCTCATGGGTTCATTTTCTGACTTGCTGGATTTCAGGGATGTCTGGGAGTATAAACTTTATGAATCTTCAGATGACTTAAATATGTCTTTATTCTGTGTTCTCCATTTGAGTGCTGCTCGGTCTTGGTATAGAGTTCTGGGTTCAAAAATGGAAATTTTTTCAGAACTACCAATGTGGCGTTCCACTGTCTTACCGCAACCCCTGTTCGAGGGATGCACAAGGCTGAGACATGGTCACTCCTTCGTGGGGACTCTGGTAACCCCTTGCCCCCTGTCTCTGGGAGACTTTTCTCTTTATTTTCGGTATTCCGAATTTCGTGAGATGGACTCTTTCTTCACTTTTCTTAGCAACCCAAGGACCACTTCCTCTCTTCTGCTCTGTAAGCTTCTCTCCCAATCTCTGTCTCTCTCTCCATTCCCTTCCTGCTCCCCTTCCTGCACGTTCATTCTGCCGGTGCCCCACTCTTGTCCCACTGGATGGGACCCCCCCTCACCTGTCTGCCATTTAATCTGCACCTGTCTCCCCCTCCCTCCCTCTTTTATGAATGAGGAGGCAGGTGGCCTCTTCCTGCCCAGGTCAAGGCCTTTCATCCTGCTCTGGACCCGATTGCTCTGTCCCCCTCAGGGGTCCGTCGGCGAGCATTCAGCCCCAGGCTTGTGCCCCCACTTAAGGACACCAAGTGCTTCTCTCTCTTGGACTCTTGACATGTTCCACCCACCTCCCTATTCACAATCGAGTTTCTTGACAGCGCTGTCTCCATGTGCCAACTCCTCTTCTTTATCTTTCAACAGTCTGCCCATGCGGTCCAGTCCACACCCCACAGCCCAGGCTCGTTCCGAAGCTGGTCTGGGGGAGGTTCCTTCTGCCCACGGAGCAGTCAGCCCTCAGTCCTCACCTGCTTTTCCATCCTGGAAGCCTCTCCGCCCTCGCTTGTTGGAACACTTTCTTCCTTCGGGTTCAATCTGCTGCTTCTCAGTCTGAAGTTCAGGCCTCAGTCACTCTCTCTTCTCTCTCTGTGCTCTTTTCCTGGGGGACGTCACCCTGTCCCCTGGCGTTAAATACCATCTGTGTGCTGTTTAGTTGCAGATCTGTGCCTCCAGCCCAATGCCAAGTCTGAGCTCCTTTTCCAACATCTCACCTGTCTATTTGGTTGTTTCAAAGGATCTCACAGTGGATAGGTCTAAGACTGGACCTTGTCTTCTCTCCTTTCCCACTTACTTAAGCCAAAATCCCAGGAGTCAATTCCTACATCTCCTTTCCTCTTACTGCTCCGTGTCTGACATCTCAGCATCATCTGTTGATGGTATTACCCCTCATTATGACTCAACATGTATGCATCAGGCTCTCCTTACGCCCAAAGCCACTACCTTAGTCCAAACCACCAGCTCTCACCGGGGCCACAACATTCCCCCAGCTGGGCTCCTTGCTTCTGGCCCTGCTTCCTTACAATGCATCTTCCATCCAGCAGCTACAAGCCTCTTTCCAAAAACACAATCCCACTCGCCAAAGTTATTTTGCACCTAAAATAAATCTTACAAGTTCTTTCATAATCTGGCTCCTGCTCCATCCTTCTAATGGTGTGTTCTGCCATTCCCCAGCTCTGTCCCCACACCTTCATTCACTCAGGGCCTCTGGCTTTTTAGCTCCAGCCTTTCACACCAGGTGCTTAAACATGACTCCATTCGGCAGGGAATTTGACAGTTGAGGAGGAGATCGGACGAAGGAGCAAGGTGCCCAAGGATGCGGCAAATTGGATGCATTCGCCCGTGACACGATGAAGGGTATTTAGTTTTCTGACTTAGGACTAAAAGGGGCCTGAGAGATCTATGCTGGAAAAATCCTTGCAAGACACATGGCAGCTGGAAGGTTAAGATCCATCAGGTGCAAAGATCCTCAACGGGGGAGAAAACCCACAAACAATCCAATAGAAAAATGGGCAGAGGGGTTAACAGGCTTCTCGCGGGAAGAGGAATTCAAAGTCAGTAAACATGCGAGGAAACTGATGTACGTTTCTGTTTTCTAAGCTCATGAGATTGGCACAAATAACAGGAGGGTTGGTAAGAGCATGTGAAATCAGACACTCTCGCACATTGTTTGTAGAAACATGAATTGCAGCAATGCTCTTGGGGGAAATAATCTGGCAGCGTCTATTAAAATTAAAATGCATGTCCCTCTTGACCCAGAAATGTCACTATTAAGAATCTATCCTGTAGGTATAAAATTACCAGTCTGGAAGTATATTTACCCCAAGATAGCATTTTAGCAACTGTTTGCAATATCAAAAATTAAAAGGGAGATGAGAAAAAAGATTGTAACAAAATGGAAAATTGTTCATGGTATCATGTTAAGTCAAATAGGAAGATGTAATATTCGATGGACATAACGACACATCTGCCAACATGGACTGAGCATATGGACAACAGTGTGTAGAAATATTGATTTAGATAGCTGATGGGATTGTGGGGGTTCTTTGCCTTGAATGTCTGTTGCTATTATACTATTGTTTTGCCAATAATGTCACTTTTTTAAAATATTTTTTTAACGTTTTATTTATTTCTAGGAGAGAGAGAGAGAGACAGCGTGAGCAGGGGAGGGTCAGAGAGAGAGGGAGTGACAGACTCTGAAACAGGCTCCAGGCTCTGAGCTGGCAGTCAGCACAGAGCCCGATGCGGGGCTCGAACCCACGAACCGCGAGATCATGACCCGAGCGAAAGTCGGACGCTTAACCGACTAAGCCACCCGGGCGCCCCAATAATGTAACTTTTTAAAAACACGTATGGTGAGTCCTGGAAGTCGTGGTTGCTCTTGGGGTAAAGGTTAATTTGCCTAGAAGGCCGTTTTAAGGTTTTGGAGTTATTCTTTTCGGAAGCCGTGAGTAGTGGGTGGGGCTGGGGCTTGGCAGTGCTAGAGGTGGGTGCAGAGGTGGAGGGTGTGAGGGTGGATGTTAGAGGGGAGTCCCGGGGTCTGGGGAGGTCGCTGCCACTCTCTGTATAGATCAGGCTGGGTGAGGATCAGATCTGAGGCAGCAGAGAAGGAAGGCAGGAGGCTGATTCAGAAAGCCATTCAGAAGAAACCTGCCAACCAGGTAAGTGAGAGAGAAGAAGTGAAGCCTCACCTGGGCAGGGAAAGCTTTTAAAGAGGTAGGGTGGGAGCGGGGGAAACCTAAGAGTTCAATTTCAGACACGCTGAATTTGAAATCTGCGAGTTTTCTGAACTCTGTTTGGAACAGGAAAATGTTTGCTTTGCATGACCAAGTTTAAAATATACATATATATATATGTATGTATATATATATATATATATATATATATATTGGAGAAGCCAGAGACTGAACATTCTTCAATGCTCGGATTGACCTGTAGAAAGACTGAACTTTCCCTCTAATGAGACAAACTACTTTCAGCAGAGGGCTTTCCAAAAATAGCACTTCCTCACTTTTTGGTACAGCGTTATCTTAGTATTTCTGTCTAATATTGCACCCAAAGTCTTCTTTTGGGATCTTTGTAATAGTACCAGTAGAGTATCCCTACTTGACACGTTTCTTCAAAAAAGGATTCCCTTGCTGGTTGTGCCCACTGCGTAGTTGTAAACAGCGGACACCAATGACCCACACTACCCCTTGGAGCTTTCGTCTTTGCTATGGACCAATACCTCCATTCTTTTAATAACTTTGGTTCCTCTTTACACTCTGTCAGCCTATTCCCTACATACTTGTGGTAGAAAGCGGCTCTAGCTAAGCACTGCTTTCTGGGTGTGGTTCCCCTGCACTTCCCTCATCTGGGCAGCCATGGTTCTTGCCGGCTCTTTCGGGTTCTCTGGCACTAGCGTGTCTGTGACCTTCTCCTTCAGGGACCTCTTCAATTTCTCCCACCAACCGTGGCTGCTTTCAGTACCCTCCGCCACAGGCCATAACGTCACAGCTTCCAAATCAGACGGAGTGTTAAAGCATCCAAGCTCACCTCGTAGGGTGGCTACAGCAATTAAAAAAAAGGAAAACAGCAAGGGTCGTCGAGGATGTAGCGAAATTGGACCGCTCATACATCACTGCTGGGAATCCAAACTGGGGCAGCTGCAAAGCAGTGTGAATGGTTCCTCAAAAAATTAAAAATAGAATTACCATACGATCCAGCGATTCGACTTCCGGGTGTATCATCGAAAGAATTGGAGGCAGGTCTCAAAGAGATATTTCTACACCCGTATTCATAGCGACATTATTCACAACAGCCAAAATGTGGAAGCAATCCAAGTAACCGTGTACAGACTGTGGCATATCCGTACAATGGATTATTATTCAGCCTTAAAAAGAAAGGAAATTCTGACACATGCTGTAACCTGGGTGAATCTTGAGGACATAATGCGAAGCGAAATAAACCGGTCACAAAAAGACAAATGATGTATGATTCCACCTATGTGAGGTACAGAGAGTTGTCAAAATCAGAGAGACAGAAAACAGAATGGGGGCTGTCAGGGGCTACAGGAAGGAGGGAGTGGAGAGTTGTTTAATGGGTAGAGAGTTTCTGTTTTGCAAGATGAAAAGGGCTCTGGAGATGGGTTGCACAACAATGCGAATGTACTTAACACTACTGAATCCCACGCTTCAAAGTGGCAAAAATGGTAAACTTTATGTTATGCGTATTTCAACACAATCAACAACTTTTTGAAAAATTAAAAAAAATGGAAAGTAGGAATGAAGCTAGGATCCAAATCCAGGTCACCAGATGACAATGCCTATTCTTAACACTAGGCTATGCTAGCCCTACAGGTAACAGGATCCGTGGACCTCGGAAGGCAGGCTGTCACCCACTCTTGTCAGAGCATGCCCTTAGAGAAGTCATTCCCCAACCCAAGCAGCTTATTGATGCATGTCTTCTGTGTACATTCAGAGCCCCTTTCTCTTCCCCACCCCCGTCCAGAGATGTTCTGGTAAACCCAAATTTGTATGTCCATTTATCTTCTCAGGATCAGAGCCCCAGCAGCCAGCCGGCTGGGCCACCCTCAATCAGTAAAACACAAGCAGTGCATCCTCTGACATATTAAAGCCTTGCGAATAGCTAACATACAGCCCCAATACCCACCTCACAGAATTCACCCATCTTTACTATTTGTGTATTCATTTGGCTTCCTCATGCCTGGGTAAGTTTCTTCTGAGATAATCATCTGTGTCCCCGGAACCCTTATTACAGCCCTGTGTTCATGAAAGCTTTTGCATATGGGCCAAGAGTATTCTGTTCATTCTTTAACCTTATGCATTCCTTGAAGGTAGGATCTCGTCTGGTACTTCCCACAATATTGCCACCATGTTCATACACAAAATAGGCATCTTTAAAAGAATGACGTAGAGATTTTCAGACTTGACAAGAGCAAACAAAGAATACTGTGCTCATACTGCGTCAACACTTTACTATTCTCCATACCAAACAAACGTTTAATAAATATAGGTCATGAGATAATAGCATCGAGTGGATATAGTCCAAAAATTGAGATTTAAATTACATGGAAGAGCTTCTTGGAAAAACTTCTTGGTAGGTACATTCAGCTTCTTAATAGGTGATACTATAGAATATACTATGTTTATACAGGTAGGCCAGATTTTACCTGTCTGAGATCACTTATATCTAATTCTGCCTAATGATAATCAAGAGATGGGCTAAATTATCTCCTAATGTATTTTCCCATTTTTAAGTCCAGAATGATGTAGGCTCTTTGTTTACAAGCAGGAGAAACTGAGTCTGGTTAACGTAAACCAATCTATTGAAAAGATTTGAAGAAGCTCATAGAATCCAAGGAAAAACAGGACAACCTCTAGCCTGGGCCACATCCAAGCACACGTGCAGTCAATCACTATCATTCTAATTTGGCCAGGCCAGACTGGTTCCCCAAAGAAGGATCTTGTACTATTATGAAAAAAACACATGAGTGATAACAGGGATGACAGAGTTCACCCAAAGACCCACTAGCACTTTTCCTTGGCCACACCTTCCAGCTTGGTGTCTTGTGACCTTCATTTGTCTTATGTGGCTTCAGATATGGGTTTACTTTTTAGAATGTTAAGTTGTTTTTAACTAATCCCTAAGATACTATCACCCTCTATGCTATAGCTTCCCAGTCCTCTCCGACCTTTTGGAGAATAGATATTGCTCAGAAGAGTATAAATCCGCCATTTTTATCTCAATTTCAGTTAATTTCACTTTACATAATCAATAAGTGCTTGGACTCCACATGCAATTAGCTTTCTTTTGGCAAATTGTATTATACTTTCCTATTAATTTTTTTTATGATCTCAAAGTTTTCATCCTTATGTTCGACTGTTCTTTAGTAAGTGGTGGTCATGACAGTGGGATTCCCCTATGAGTTCAGTGATGCTCTGTTCAAAGACTACTTCATGTGATGTCCTAACATAAATACTCAGTGAGGAAAAGTTCTGTTAAGTGAAGCATTCTTCTTATTCTTTGTTTCAAAAGGATTTATTCACGTTTCATGCATTTTTTTTTAAAGAATACATGAATAGATATTTTAGGGAGAGGAGGTAAAAGAAACTGAAACAGTAGAATTACTAGAAAAATTTTCCATTTTCCTTTGCTATGTCATTACTACCCTTTACTTAGGTCCTTTGTGTTTTAGAACTTAGCTGGTCTTTAAGTCAAAACCTTGTGGACTGCGTTGAATACACACCTTCAGTTATGATAAGCATGTGTTCACCCCATCAATTAAAATTGGGGTTCTTCCAAAGAAGATTCCAGGGTGCTGGTAGAATCCATTCTTCAGAATCCCTTCGTGTTGTTTCTTTCCCTGTTTAACCCTTTTCTCTTTACTTTGAGAGATTCCCCCACTGCCCAAATCTTCTGGTTATAGACATGCTCAGAAAACATTTGCTATATTTTCCTGGCTTTGGGCAAGGCACCGAAACTCACTCTGATCTTTCATTACTTTATTCAACACTTACTATGCTCACTATTTTCAGGATGGTCAAGAGTCTCCCCGTGGTTCACCGAAATGCACAGCATGAAAGTGTTAGCTCCATGAGGTCTAAGTATTCCCTGGCTGGATTCTTTCCGTTTTTACTGAGAATCTTTTTTTACCTGCGAATCTCTAGACAAAGAGATAATTTTCATCAACAAATTATTTTTTTCTGCACATTTCCATGAGCCAGCTTCTCTCATTGTGCCACCCACGCCTTGGCTGATAGAACTCTGTTCCTCAGCTGCTGAATGGATCCAGGAGCACAGGCCCGGGCCACTCTAGACCAGAGCTATCTTATAGAAACAGAATAGGAGCCACATATGCAATTAAAAATGTTCTGATAGCTATATTTAAAAAGAAAAAAGAAACAATTGAAATTAATTAATTTTAATTTACACAGATATGTAAAAAAATTTCAACATGAAATCAATATAACAATTATTACTGAGATAGTTTATAGTGCCCCCACCAGTCTTATTGAGATATAATTGACATATGACATTGTATAAGTTTAAGGTGTACAACATGGTGGTTTGATATATACATATATATATATTATGAAACTTCAGTCTTTTTTGTACGAAGTATTCAAAATATGGTGTGCATTTTACACTGAGAACACATTTAATTGAAACACTAACTTTTTATTAGGAATAATTCATTTGTATTTAAATGTCATAAAACTGACAGTTGAAAAATGGGTTCACAAACCAACATATATAAACTGTTTCCAATCACTGAATCATGTATTGGTTCTAAATTCTAAACGTAAATTAATTAAGGTGACATAAGGTTGAAAATGTGGCTGTTTGGTTTCAACTAGCTACCCTTTTTTAAAAAGTTTATTTAGGGGCACCTGGGTGGCTTAGTCGGTTAAGCGTCCGACTTTCGCTCGGGTCATGATCTCGCGGTTCGTGGGTTCGAGCCCCGCTTCGGGCTCTGTGCTGACTGCCAGCTCAGAGCCTGGAGCCTGTTTCAGTCTGTGACTCCCTCTCTCTCTGACCCTCCCTTGCTCATGCTGTCTCTCTCTCTCTCTCCTAGAAATAAATAAAACATAAAAAAAAAAATTTAAAAAAAAAGTTTATTTATTTATTTTTGAGAGTAGTGGAGGGGCGGAGAAAGAGTAGGGGACAGAGGATCCAAAGCAGGCTCTGTGCTGACAGCAGAGAGCCCCATGCAGGGCTTGAACTCACCAACTGAGGGATGACCTGAGGCGAAGTCAGATGCTTAAACAACTGAGCCACCCACGCACCCTTCTATTGACTTAAGTATTAGTTTTGGGGACACTTATTATTCAAAGTACGGTCCAGGGACCTGTAGAAGTGGCATCACCTGGGACCTTGTTAGAGCTGTAGCCCCACTCTACAGAAGCTACTTTCCTAGCATTCAAAGGCACATTAAAGCTTAAAAAGCACACTCCAGACCCATGGTCAGTAACATTTTCCCACAGTAGGCCATATACTTGGGCTTTGAGTACCACTGACAATCTCTCTTGCATATTCTTCTTTGATTTATTTATTATCTTTTTAATAAGCACTTAAAATGTAAAAACTATTCTTAGCTTGTGGGCCATATAAAAACAGGCTATAAGCCACACCTGGCAGAAACAAGCTGTAGGCCACATTTGACTCACAGGCCATAGTGTGCTAATCCCTGTCTAGACCCAAACTGATAAAAGAACAAAAGAATCTTCAATCTTTTCTGGTGACCCAGTTACCTGGTATATTCTCAGCATAGTAAACAAGTGTAATTGAAAAGATATCATGAATTTTAAAGGGCAAATTTGCCATTTCCTGTCCAAATATAAATATGTACCCTTTGACCCATACGTACCACTTCCAGACATCTTTTCTACAAAAAAAAAATGCAATTACACACACACACACACACACACACACAGGTACACAATGTAACAATTATATATGTTCAAAGATATCCATTGCAGCATCGTTTGTAGAAGCAAAATATTGGAAATATTGTAAATATCCATCAATAAATGTCCTAATAAGTTATGATACCTTCGTTACCACAAAGCACTGTACAGATGTTAAAAGAAATGATCTGTATAAAAGACGTGAAATTTGTCCCGGACATATTGCTAATTGAAAATAAAGTTACAGAACAGCATATTCTTGTTTTAAAAATGGAAATACATGTGTGCAAACATGCACCCCCCACAACCCAAATTAGCTCAGTGATTACCACCGTGGAGTAAGAGCTGGGATAAAGGGGCAGAAGGAACAGTGAACTTTCACTTTTGCTTCACACATGTCTGTATTGTACTGATATTTCAATAGGCATGCATTATTTCTGTAGTAGAAGTATTTCTAAAAGGTGACTTTGATTTGTGGCCATATGGCCACCATCTTACTTTATACTCTTTGTGGTTCTTCCTATTTGTAGTAAGCATATTGAGCATATACCTAAAAAATTAACCACATCGGTCATTTCTATTTCTAATAATGTGGGTCAAAGTCCCAGAGAGGAAGGAAGGAAGTAGAGATGAGCTCAACAGTCTGCAGTCCTTTCCTCCTTGAAGCATTCCCTGATTCAAACTAGAATGGAAGTGCATACCGAACAGAGGTCAATGACTAGGAATATGGGAAACCAAGCAGAACTTTTGGCAAAATTTAAACTTTCATTTAAAGTCTAGGAGGGGACACAGACAACAAAGGGTATACTGGAAACAGACACCTCTCTCACGAAACTGAACACATACGTTGACATCTTTCAATCCCAAACTAGAGTAAGGTAATTAGCTCTTACTCCATTTGCCTGCCAGAAAAGTCCTCTTGAAGCATGGTAACATCTGCCAGAGCGCCAAATTATGTGCATACTTTGTCATACATAATAATTTGTGTCCAATCTAATATGACCAGGCTGTCAGGTGACAGTACAAAATAGCCAAAACGGAAAGAAAATAGATAGCAGATAGAAAAATAGACAATAATAAATAAAACTTAAAAACAAAAGAAAATAGTAGGTGGGAAGTAGTATAAGCAGACCCTGAAGGGATCCATATATCGCGATGACCAGCAATGGACTTTAAAATAACTAATTGCGGACCTGGCTAGAATAAGGGAAGAAAAGGAAATTAAAGGTATAATTATAGAAAAAAAATGAGATTCCCATTGTTTATAGACAACATGATGGTGTATGTAGGAAATCCAAAAGAATATATAAACAAACTATTAAAATTTGCATGTGAATTTAAAGAAAGTTATTAAATCAATTTCAATATAAAAATGTTTTGTATGTGTCTATCAGCAACAAACACATTAAAAAAGCCACACATAAGAGCATAAAAACATCCAACCACCTAGAAATAAATCTAATGAAAGACTCTAAGTGCTATAATATTACCCTAGTAACTACAAAACATTATTGAGAAAAATGTATAATGGTCTAAATATATGAAAAGATATGAGATGTTCATGGATTAGAAGACTCAGCATAATAAATCTTTAATTCTATCCTGTAGTAATCAATAAATTCAATGTCATGTCAGTTAAAATGCCCGATGTGTGTTTGTGTGTGTTTACTAAAATTGGTAAACTTATTCTAAAATTATATGGAAATGTAAAGGGCTAAGAATAGTCAAGGTAATTCTGGGTCAAGGTAATGTAGGAACTTACATTATTAAATATCGAAACCTATTTAAAGGTATTTAAGCTGTAATGAAGACAGTATGGCATTGGCCCAAGAACAAATGAACCAGTGGAAAAGAATGTAGAACCCAGAAACAGCCACACATACCATCAACTGATTTCTGACAAAGACCATATAATAATGCAGTGAGGAAAGGATTACCTTTTCAACATATGACATTGGCCCAATCACATATCTATCTAGAAAAAATATATGTTTACTCCTATCTCACTAACATGAAAATCAAATTCAGGTGGATTGGACACCTAAATGCAAAATGTAGAGTAATAAAGGTTTTAAAGGAACATATAAGAAAATATCTTTATGACCTCGAAGCAGGCATGGGCATAAAAAGTAGTAATTGTAAAAGAAAATAATTGAGAAAGTTGACTATATTAAAATTTGAATCAAAGACAGTATTAGGAGAGTGATTAACACCAAAAGTGGGGAAAAGCATATGCAGTATATTCAGCTAACACAAACCTACACAGACTATGTGAAGATCTCCAGACTAATAAGGAAAATCCAGATAACCTAATAGAAAAATAGAGGACATACTTGAAAAGACAACCATAAAAGATGATACCCAAGTGGTCAGGAAACATATGGAAAGATGCCCAACTTCATCCGATATCAATTATGATGACTGCTTTGGGAAAATAGCTTGGCAATATCTACTATAGCTGAACATACGAACACCTATGGCCCAGCAGCTCTGCTTCTAGCTACATACCCATCAGAAATACATGCAAATGTCCACCTAAAGCTATGTGCTAAAATATTTCCTAACAGCACTATTTGTAATAATGCTAAGCTGGAAACCATCCAAAGCTCCTCGGCCATTGAATGGATAAATCAGTGAAATCCTATACAGTGATAAGAAAGAATTATCCACAACTAGACAAATAATAGGAACAAATTTCACAAAAATAAATTGCACAAAAGAAGCCTGATGCAAAAGAGGGCAAATACAGTGGGTAGAGGCTAAGGTGGCCCTCAGTCATTTTTGTTTTCTGGTGTTTATGCCCTTGGTTAACTACCTCTCCCCTTCCCAAATATGGACTGGACCTTGTGACTCACTTCCTTTTTTTCTTTAAGTTTATTTCTAGAGAGACAGAGACAGTGCCAGTGGGAGGGGGAGAGAGAGAGAGAGGGAGGCAGAATCGCAAGCAGGCCCTGTGCTGCCAGTACAGAGCCTAACGTGAGACTTGAACTTACAAAACTGTGAGATCATGACCTGGGCTGAAACCAAGAGTTAGACACTTAAGGGACAGAGTCACCCAGGCACCCTGCTTGTGACTCACTTCTACTGCATAAAATGTGACAAAAGTGGTACAAATGTCACTTCTGATATTAGGTTGCAAAAAAACTCTGGCTTCTATCCTGGGCTCTCTCTCTCTCTCTCTCTCTCTCTCTCTCTCTCATTTTCTCACTGTGAGGGAAGCTGTTGCCATATTGTGAGTTGTCCTGTGGAGGGGTTCATGTGGCAAGGAACTAAGAACGGTCTCAGTCCAGCAACTGAAGGATCTGAATCTGTTAAAAATCTACCACTGGACTTTGATCTTCCCCAAGTTGAGCCTCCAGATGAGGCCACAGTCACAGCTGACAATCTGACTGTGAATTCAGGAGAGACCTTGAGTCAGAGCTACCCAGTTAAGCCATGTGTGGATTCCTGACCTGCAGAAACTGTGAAATCATAAGTGTTTGTTGTTTTAAGCGGCACATTTTTGGGTTAATTTATCTTGCATGGGCTCAGTAACGTGGGTTCCTAGTCACCGGGGTCAAATTGTCTATGGCCACCACTGAGTGCCCAATCTGCAAAGAGCAGAAATTAACATGAGTTCATTGAACTACTTCCAACATGGAATTTTGTTCTTCCTGGAGTAGACATTTTCTCTGAGAATATGGATTTACCTTCCCTGTGCATAATGCTTCCACCAAAGCGACCATCGGTAGGCTAACAGAACTCACCAGCACGGTATTCCACACAGAATTTCTTCTGATCTAAGAACTCCCGTCACAGCAGCAGAAGTGCAGCAATGGGCCCCTGCTCATGGATGTCACTGGTCTTCCCATGCTTCCCACCATCCTGAAGTTGCTGGTTTAATAGATGGTGGAACGGCCGGTCGAAGACTCAGTTATGACACCAGTTAGGTGGCAAATCTTGCAGGGCTGGGGCGACATTCTCAAGAAGAGTTTAAGTATGAATCAACATCCTATATATGGTGCTGTTTCCTCCACAGCCAGGATTCACAGGCCCAGGAATCAAGGGGAGGTCATGAGAGGGGCACCACTCATTACTATCCCTGGTGACCCACTGGCAAAATGTTTGTTTCCTGCTCCTGCAGATGTATGTTCTGTTGGCCCGGAGGTCTTAGTTCCAAGGGGAGGAATGCTTCCCCCAGGAGACACAATGATTCCATTGAAGTGGACGGTAAGACGGCCACCTGGCCACTTTGGACTCCTTGTTCCTCTGAATCAATAGGCAAAGAAAGGAGTTACTGTGTTGGCTGGGGTGATTGATCTTGATCGCCACGGGGAAGTTGGACTGTACTCCACCAGGGAGGCAAGGAAGAGTGTGTCTGGAATACAGGAGATCCCTTAGGGCATCTCTTAGTTACCCTGCCCTGCGATGAAGGGTAATGGAAAACTACAACCCGAGCCAAGCAGGAGGACAATTAATTGCCCTGGTCCTTCAGAAATGAATATTTGGGTCACCCCAGCAGGTCAAGAGGTGCTTTGCTTCAGCTAAGCTGAAGGCAAAGGTAAACAAAGGTAATTGTAAACACCAGCTATAACCATATAGCCGATTATAGAAATGAGGACCGTCATTGTCCTATTTCCTCCTTATTTTGTTATGAATGCGTGTGTGCGTGCCTATGTGTACGTGTGTGTAGCAAACATCTTTGTTTTCCTCCCTGTATTATTCTTTTTAATGTAACATAAAGTATATTGGCTTTAAGTACTGTTCATGTGATATCATAGTATTTAAGTTACAGGATATCGCGGAGAAGAGTAAACATCACTCATGGACTTTACCTCCTCTTCTGGGAAAGGTGCTAACGTGTTTTCAGTTGTATGCAGAATAGTTGTATCCTGTTAGATGGATTTATGACCTTGCTATTGTTTTTATTTGGAGATTCACTATGGTATAAGAGATGCTATAGTTCAGGTACCAAGTTGACAAGGGGTAGGACGTGTGGTGGTGAATTTTATGGCAAAGTACGGAGAGAGGAAAAACTTACAAGATGCAGAAAATAATGTGAAAGACATTTTGAAAACATTTAACATATAATTGGGGCCCAGAACAAGAGGAAAGAGAGAATGGATTTCAAGCTGCCTAGACACAAAGAAAGCCATACCTAGGCATATCATAGTGAAGAGGCTAAAATTTAAGATAACAAGAACTCTGAAAAGCATCTGGAGAAAAAAAAAGACACATTTTCCTCAAAAGGAACAATAAAATTGACAGCTTAGTTTTTGATAGAAAGAATAAAAGCCGGGGGAAAAAAAAAACCCACTCAAGCATAAGAAAAATAGTTCCAGAGTTAAGGGTGGAAATTCAAGAAGGATTAAAGAGTAGCAGAAAGAGAAAACGTGTGTGCATAGCGAAGTGAATGCTGCCGCATAAAACAAAAATAACAATGGCTGATGAGTTTTATATACACATAGAATACAAATATACGACAATACCACAAAATGTGGGAGGGGAATTCATCAGAGCAGACCTGAAACAAAGACCTGAATTCAGATAATCCCTTCCGGGAACTTAACCCAGATCATATCACTGTGGGCCTGGGGTAGTGACGGGGGGGAAGGGAAGGGAACAATGGAGGGTGCAGAATCCAGCCATTTATCACTATGAGTAATTGGAGCTGAATCCTGCTTGGAATCTCTGGGACCAGAAGAGAACAGGCACCTCAGAGTTAATCCCACCCAAGGGGTAAAGATGCTGGGATGTTTGCCCACTATCTCTGGTCAGTAATTGGTTAAGGACTACCTCAAGCACTTTGAAATTTCGGGACACTTGGAGCCTGCTCTGGATCCAGTATCCAAACAAGCCCTCCAGCCAGGTTGAGTCACAGAGGTTGGAGGTTGTACCTTGAGCCGATGGACATGGTAAGCACCGAGGGCGTTTTGGTGGGGCAAAGAAAGTCTACAGGAAAAAAGAGGGTTTGAAAATTCTAAATTTATTTTTAATTATGCAGGAAAACATAAGTGAACTCATTTGTAGTAGGCTCTAATAAAGAAGATGCATCTTGTAATCGTCAGATTTTAAAGAGTAAAATTATATGTATTTGGCGATAGACAATTCTGCAATGTAGAAGGAAAAGCGGATTGGTAAATTGACAGGATTAATCAAAAAGAAGATTTTAAAAATTGGAAAGATGAACACAGAAGAATGGAATGATGGGGGCCTGGGCGGCTCAGTTGGTTGAGTGTTGGACTCTTGATTTCAGCTCAGGTCATGATCCCAGGGTTGTGGGATTGAGCATGGAGCCTGCTCAAGATCCTCCCCTTTCCCTGTGCCCCTCCTCCACTTGTGCTCTCTCTTTCTAAAAAAAAAAAAAAAAAAAAAAAAAGAAGGATGAAATAAATGGAAGACATATGCTTAATGGTAGATTTTAATCTCGATGTATCACTAATTGCAAAAATGTAAAAGGATTAAGTATTTCCAATCAAAAGATGAAGATGATCACATTGAACAATAAGCATAATACAACTAAATGCTGCTTACAAGAGACACACCTCCAATATAGAATCCAGAAAAACTGAAACTAAAAAGATGGGAAATACAGGCGCTATAAACATCAACCAAAACAAATTGGGTGCAGTCCTATTAATAATGCGCAAAATAGATGCTAAGACAGGACATATTAGTAGGACAAAAAAAAGGGATAATGAGAAAAGAGATAGGACAATTTAAATCTGTGTGCCTCAATAGGTCTAAAACAAATGCACAGAACTAAAAGGTGATTCACATTCATTGTGAGAAATTTTTAGCACATGTCTACCATTAACTGATAGGCAATACAGAACCAATAAAGACATATAATATGTAAACAACAAGATTAACAAATTTGATCTAATCAATACATATAGAATATTGCTTCCAATATCTGAAGCATACATATTCTTATTTTTTTTAATGTTTATTTATTTTTGGAGACAGAGCTCAAGCAGAAGAGGAGCAGAGAGAGAGGGAGACACAGAATCTGAAGCAGTCTCCAGGCTTTGAACTGTCAGCACAGAGCCTGACACAGAGCTTGAACTCATGAGCCGTGAGATCATGACCTAAGCCACCCAGGCACCCCTGAAAAATACACATTCTTTTCAAGAATGCTATAACATTTACCAAAATTAGCCATACAGGAGATGCTTTCTTTCTATAATTGAATTAAGCTAGAAATCAATCATAAATAAAACAATGCTGGGGCACCTGGGTGGCTCAGTCTGTTAAGCGTCTGACTTCGGCTCAGGTCATGATCTCATGGTTCATGGGTTCAAGCCCCACATCAGGCTCTGTGCTGACAGCTCAGAGCCTGGAGCCTGTTTTGGATTCTGTGTCTCCCTCTCTCTCTGACCCTTCCCTGTTCACGCTGTCTCTCTCTCTCTCTCAGAAATAAATAAAACATTAAAAAAAATGCCAAGTCCCCCCACATGTTGGAAATGAAACTCTTTTAAGAATTGAATGAGTCAAAGCAGAAATCGCAATAAAAATTGGAAAATATTTTGAACACAATGATAATAAAATTATGATGTAATAAAATGATTGGATGAAGATAAAACTGTGCTTTCTATATATAGCCTTAAATGTTTATGTTAGAAAAGAAGGCTGAAAATTAATGATAGAAGTATCCATTTCAAGTGCTAGAGAAAGAACTGTACATAAACTCAAAGAAAGTAGATGGGAGGAAATAATAAAGATAAGAATAGAAACAATGACATTAGAAACACATGTATTTTAAAGAAAGATAAAAGTTAGTTCTTTGAAAAGAATATTAAAACCTATAAACTTCTGGCAGGACTGATCAAGAAGAGAGAAAAACCACAAATTACCATCATGAGACTAAGAGGATATCACAGCGAATCGTCAGACATTGAAAAGTTAAGAAGATAAACAATGGATTTTTTTTATGATGATGAATTTGGAACTTTAGATGAAGTTTTGAAAAGAAAAAAAGCAACCTCCCAAGAGTGAAAAAGAAGGAAATAGAAAAAATCTGAATAATCTTGTATCTATTTAATAGATCAAATTCATGATTAAAAACCTTTCCACAAAGAAAACTCCAGGTCCAGATGGCTTTACTAGTGAATGCTACTAAACATGCAAGGAGAATAAATATTATTTTCCAGGGAAAATAAGGAGAAAGCACTTCCCAACTTGTTTTATGAGACCTCCCTCAGGCTGAGGTCTGCGGTTGTGGCAACAATGGACACTGACCCTTTTCCCACTCAAGCCACAGTCAGCTTCCCGATGAGCTGCCTGGTGATGAATGTCTCACCATTTAATACGGCACAGCCTGTACTACTGCACTGCAGCCTTCTTCACCCTCCCTGCTCCTGAGAAGGGTAAGCACCTGGGCACATTCACCTAATCAAAGTAAGAGCCACACTGTTAGGAAGACAAACTCACACGGGTATTATAAAAAAGTATAAGCCAACCGCTCTCATAAATTTAGATGTAAAAATCTTGAACAAAATATTGTTAAACGAAATCCAGCAATATAGAAAAAGGATAATATATGATGACCCAGATCTAAATAAATGTAGCGATATATCATATTCATGAATTGGAAAAATCAGTTTTGTAAATTTTAATTCTCCTCCACTTCACTGTAATCCAAATAAAAATCCCAATAGGTGTTTAGGGAAGTTGGTAAGCTGATTCTAAATTTATATAATACAAAGTGCTAAAAATAGCAGAAACAGCCTTGAAGAAGAATGAATTTGGAGGATTTATGCTGCCAGGTAACAAGACTTATTATAATGATACAATAATATGATGGTGTGATATTGTCACAAAGATATACCACTGAACAGGACAGTCTGTAAATCCACACACACACGTATACTTAATTTATGATAAACATGACAAATGTAGAGCTGTAAGGAAAGAATGGCTTTTGCAATAAATGGTGCTAGATCAATTGGATATCTTTCTAGGAAAAAAAATGAATCTTGACCATTACCCCAGATCATACGTAAAAATGAATTCTTATCATATTGGTAATGTAAACGTGAAAGTTAGAACAACAATGCTTCTGGAAGAAAATATAGGAGAAGATCTACATTATCATGAGGTAGGCAAAGCTTTCCTAAACAGAACACAAAACATAAAGAAAAAGGCTGATAAACGAGATTATATTAAAATTAGAAACTTCTGCTCATCCAAAGACACTCTTAAAAGAATAGTAAGGCAAGCCACAGAATGGGAGAAGATATTTGCTGGCTTAGGTCTGACAAAGGACTTACAAACAGAATAGAGAAAGAACTCTCACAAGTAAAAAAAAGACACCCCAGTAGAAAAAGATTTGGATTGGCAATTCACCGGAGGCTCTTCCAAATGGTCAATAAGCATGGAAGAGGCTGCTCTGGTTTGCTAGGTGTCAGGAAAATGCAAATTAATAAGATAATGAATTATCACTGTATGCCCCACTAAAATAAAAATGACCACACCACATGTTCGTGGAGATGTGGAATAGAGCGTATTTATTGGGTAGGGCTGCTGCAACAAAGTACCACAGACTGAGTGGCTTAAACAACAGATTTATTTCCTCACAATTTGGGAGTCTGAAAGTCCAAGATCAAGGCATCAGCTGGTTGGCTTATAAATGCCTCTCCTTGGTTTGCAGGAACCCTCTGCTCCCTGTATCTTCGTGTGGTCTTCCTCAGTGTGTATCTGGGTCCTAATTTCTTTTTCTTATAAGGACAAGTTGTATTGGATCACAGGCCGTTCTGATGACTATTTAATTACCGCTTTAAAGACTCCGTCTCCAAATACAGTCACATTCTGAAGGACTCAGGGTTAGGACTTCACGTATGAATTTTAGGAGGATAGAGTTCAGCCCATAACCTGGAGCAGCTGACTCTCTCATATACTGGGAGTGTGGGCTGATATAACTCCTTTGGAAAGTGGCTGGGCAACATCCAGTAAAGCTGAAAGACACACATATCCTGTTGTGGAAGGGTCTCCTCCCCAAGGAAAGAAAAAAAACCCTTCAAGGCAACCTGGCTATACTCGTACATGGCAACATTCCTCACGACCTTGTAACACGAGACCACTGAATCAGACTGCATGTTTGTGTGTTACCACATATGGGAGACAAAGAAGTAGAAGATATATAAAGAACTATGCCACGTGGCCTTCGGGGCTCAGTTCTTCGGGTACAAATCCAGCTGAGCCATGCGGATGCGAATAAAGTTGCTTCCTGGAAAGAAAAGCCTCAGTGTCACAACTCTCTGTATGAGAATCCTGCTACACAGTCCAGAGATGATTCCATTTCTAGATGTACATGCAACAGAAGTGCAGGCACGTGCATATCAAAAGACCTGTACAAGATTGCTCGTGAAGATGTTCCTAGTGGCCCCAACTGGAGACAAACCAAATATCCACAATGAATACGTGAGTACATAAAACTTGGCATGTTCACACAATAGAATTCTAGAGAATAATAAAGATGAACTGTCTGTTGGTACTCCCAGCCTAGGTGAATCTTAGGGACATAATGTTGAGTGAAAGGAGTCAGACACAAGAGTGTACATTCTGCACATTCTAGAGAATTACATTTACATCAAGTTCAAAAATAAGCAAAACTACTCCACGGTGTTCCGGGGGAAGAAGGAATAGTGACTGGGGGCGGGGAAACATGAAGGGTGTTCTGTTCCTTGGTCTGGGTACTTACCTCATGCAGTGTCATCGACCTGGCACTTTGGGTTTGTGCAGTTTTCCTCAGTATATCAGTTCGTTAAAAAAGATAAAGCCCCTAACCCAGCCTGATACTGGTCTGCAACAGATTTTAAAAAGCCACCTCCAGGGGCGCCTGGGTGGCTCAGTTGGTTAAGCACCAAACTCTTGATTTTGGTGCAGGTCATGATCTCATGGTTTCTAAAGATCGAGCACACCCCACCTCCCACCCTAAGGCTCTGAGTGTCCAGCAAGGACCCTGCTTTAAATTCTTTCTCTCCCTCTTTCTCTGCCCCTCCCCCATTCACCGTGTGTGTGTGTGTGTGTGTGCGCGCGCGCGTGCGCGCACACATGCACATGCATGCGCCCTCTCTCAAAACAAATAAATAAATAAACTTTAAAAAATTAAAATAAAATTAAAAGCCATCTTTGTCAGGACAATCCCAATGTCCCTGTTTTCTGTCCATGCCAGCTGGAGGCCACGAGGTTGGACTGGTATTATTCTCTGCTAGCTGCTGACACCACTTGTAATTGAGGTCCTCAACAAGTTTGGGGAATTTCTCCCCAAAGACTACACCTCCCGTTGTCAAAGGAACATTAAGTTGACTATTCTTAGAACGAGGAGCTTAGATAAGGGACAACTTTTTATGACGGCCTTGAGGAGGGATTCAGGAAAGAAAAGAACTTGGGTAAACAAGACAAGAATAGAGTTCAACCCATTTACCCAGGCAGCGTGTTGATCCCAGAAGGATCTAAAACTCATTTTCGGCACAGCTCCCTCTTAAGGGTTTGGATTCTTTATTCCCAACTGATTATTCAGCTGAATTTGGGCATTGGGCGTCCCAAAGCTGGCTGAGTGTGCCATTTCCAGATCCCCCTCTTCCCCACCTCTTCCTGACGCCACAGGGTGGAGCTGAGCACTGGGAGCTGAGGCTTTGGATGTCTCTCCTTTTGATGTAACAGGAGAAAAAAAAAACTGAGCTAACTAGAGAGTTACCTTTGGACCACTTATAATTTGGCAACTGTGTTCCTTGTGTTGATTCTGGGAGGATTCTGTATCAAAACTAGAATTATTTTCATAACAGTCTCGGTTTTGTGAATATCCCAGTAATTGTAGGTGGGGATTTCCTTCTATGCTGGTGCCTCCTTGGCCCAAGGCCACGACTCTTTTGCTTGTCCAGGTTGAAGAGAGCAAAATCCTGGCAGGGGTCAAGGGTGCCTTTGGAAATAGGTATGATGATTCCTAAATCCATACGAGAGAACACAGTCAATTCCCAGGTGTATCCCACCTGTTCTTGTTTGGACACATTGTGGACCGATAGGCCCCTTAGAAAACAGAATTCATTAAGTATGTAATTTGGGTGGGTTTTACCTAAAATTCAAACTTTTACAGAAATCTCCCTGCAGCAACAAATTTCATGTGAAGACACTGGAATTTACTTTTTTCCTTAGTATAAGTCGGGCTGCCTCTCTGAGTGCATATCCAAATATAATCCTTAGAAAGGAGGGCTGGGAGGAAGGGAGAAGACATTTCCCCAAAGAATGACTGTAATTACATCTACGAGACTGCGTCTTAAGAGGAAAAAACAAGCCTGGCAGCTTTCAGAGTAATGCGACACCTGCAGAAAGACATTCTAGATAATTGTGTTCTTTTGGCACATTTACGGGGGGTTGATTTTCTTGATGGCTCTACACATCTGCTCCCACATGGCCTTCCCACCCAGGCCCACCCTCACCATCCTACTTAAATGTACACAGTGCCACAGCCTTTCCTCCTTGTATTGTTTCCTCTTCCCATCCACAGCATTTACCACCTTTCACTGCAGTGATAGATGGGACCCCAGAAAGGCAAGGGCCTCCTTCCGGTTGGTACCTATTGGTACATACTAAATGCCTAGGAGCGAGTCACGCTCGCGATGAGCCCGCAATAGATGCTTGTGGACAATTTGAAAATGCAGTACTTTCTTTAACTGAGTGCCAAACCTCCTCATCTTCTTGCCTCATCCCAAACTGAAAACTTTGATGAAACAGTGTTTACTGGAAAGCAGAAATAGACCCATACATACAGAGAGCAAACTGATGGCGGCCAGAGGGGAAGGAGGTGGGGGGGAGGGGAAGAATGGGAAAATGGCTTAAGGAGAGTGGGAGATATAGGCTTCCCATTATGAGATGAGTCAGTCACTGAGAACAGAAAGTACAGCATAGGGAACATAGACAATGGTACTGTAAGGTACTTGTAATAGTGTTGTGTGGTGACAAACAGTAACTAGACCCAATGTGAGTATAGCATAATGTATAGATGTGTCCAATCACTATGCTGTATGCCTGAAACTAACATAACATTAGGTGTCAATTGTACTTCAATGAAAGAAGGATGTTTTTGTTGTTGTTCAAAGGATATGGTAACATATTTTCCAGACACAGGATGAGGTTGCACTTCTCTCCCTTTTCTAGGGCTTTTGAAAATAATTTTTTAAATATTTATTTATTTTTGAGGGAGAAAGAGAACATGTACATGTGAGCAAGGAAGGGGTGGAGAGAGAAGGTGACATGTGATCTGAAGCGGGCTCCATGCTGACAGAGCCCGATATGGGGACTCAAACTCATGAACTGCAAGATCATGACCTGCGCTGAAGTTGGATGCTTAACTGACTGAGCTATCCAGGTGCCCCTAAAATAAATTATTAATAAATGTTAATATAATATTAAGGTGTAAAAATTCTGGGAATTGAAAAAATTCTGTATGTAATACATACATCCTCTATGATGTAAAGCAAATTTGGGGTTAATCGAAGATGCTCTAAACACGAACTCAAAGACACAACACATTTGTCTTTAATCATGGCATGAAGTGTCTGCTTGAGGAACACCATATGAGAACGTCCATGTCCAATTATGATTGTTAAAATTGTGCACAGGATGCCTGGTATGTGCCAGACCTCTAATTTTCCCAACAACCCTTCAGGATAGGTATTATCATCCACATCTACAGATGAGGAAACTGAGGCCCTAGAAGGAGAAATAACTGACTCAAGGTCACAGGGATTTCAGACAATAATATGGTTCGTTTAACGCCAGGGTTTACCCGCAGACACTGGCTAGCTCTCCAGAAAAGCGCTCAGTGCCCTTTCACGTGACATTCACATATGTCATTGGTTTCATATTCTTAGTCAACACATATGTTTTGAGTAACTGTTGTGTTCTCAGCACTGTGCGGGCTTCCTTGGAGATCACTGTACGAAGCTTGCCATCTCGCTGGGAGGCACTCAAGAACCCCCAGGAGACCATGTGAGCGGCTGGATGAGTAGGACCCACGTTGATGCTACAAGCGTTCTGAAGGGGGAGGAGCCCTCGTGGGCCGGCCTCCCGGCCCTAATCATGGGGTGCCCCTTTGCCTTCTCAGGCAGGCAGGGCCATGGGCTGAGTTTGGAGCCCGGCTTCTGCCTTCCCTCATCATGGCACCTCAATCCTCATGAGAAGAGACCTTTCCCCACTGCTTGGTCTCTGCACGGGGGTGACGCTAGGTCGCTGTTTCCTGCTGCCCCCAGCCTCTGTGGAAGCTGAAGATGCAAATCCTTCATCTCTAGGATACTGGCAGGGTGAGGGGTCATGGGACAGCTGACAGATCTTGAGTGAGTGACCCCAGGATGACAGGCCACCTGCAGGCAGCAATGACCATGGTGGGTAGAAGTTAAACCCAAGCAGCCATATCTTGAATGACTGCTCTGGAGATGAAGCAGTGACACAGGCCCCTGAGAACAGGTTCGAGTCCGGGAGCCCACGAGATCTTCCCACAACCCCCTCTGCAGTTGTCCTAAAGTTATTGTCCAGTCTTTACTCGAAAGGAGTGTTTTTTCCTTGACCCTTTATCCTGAGCTTAACATTAATAGGTATGGTTCATGAAAAAGAACATTCTAGACGTGCCCATCACTGAATCAGAGGGGGAAGTCTGCTTTTAGGAGATTGCTGTTCACTTACTCAGATGCTCTCTCCATCATTTGAAGTGCGTCTGATTCTTACTGAATAAAGCTGAGGAATGTCAGTGTTTTCTCTATTTCTCTGGGGTTACCTGAAGCTTGGGGAGCACACAAGAAGCCACCAGGAGTCATGGAGTCATGAAAGACCTCAGGCCTTCCAGACAGAGCGGGGCGCCGGCTGAGGCGGCGAGGAGACCAGGGCCCGGGCACCCTGCTGGCCTTGCTCTGTGCGAGGTGCAGAGAGAGGCTTTCGTATATTCGGAGCCCGGATCACAAGGTCTTCTTTGCAAAACCACAACACTGTGCCTGGTCTTGAAGCCATCAAAGAACTAAGCCTGGGATGACCCATTTACTGGATGAATGAAGGCTGCTGGCCCCGGCACTGTTCATAATCTTCCACAGTGCCATGTGCTCATTCACAGAGTATATTTTCAGAGCACATCTGCCCCTTTAAACTCTGCACCCGTAACTACAGTGTGGAGCTATAATTTGAATTCATCAAAGCCAATTATTCCAGTTCCTTGTTTTCAACTCGGAGTTTTTTTATTTTAAGTTGTCATGGGAAAATAATTTTTAATAAATCCCTTTAAGCGCAGAGAACTAGGGCAATTACTGACATTTTAAGAATTATTGAAACATTTTAAGGTTTTATGATTTATGTTCTAAAAGACATAAGCAATCCTTTCTTCTTCTTCTTCTTTCTTTTTTTTTTTTCCTTTTTGGAAGAGCTTCAGTTAATTTCAAGGACAGACATTAGGCACACAGACTGTTCAAATCTAATTAACTATTTGGCTTTGCCCACAACAGTCACACCTTCAAAACATTGAGGTTGTAGCTAATCATCTGAAATTCTCCCACACTGAAATAATTGCACACACCCTTTTGGGTCATGACAGATATATGTACTGAGTGAATTACAAGAAGGAAAGGCACACCCCCCAGAGGGAAATCAAGTTTTGTTTGTTGGTGACTCATCAATTTCGTCATCTATTAAATATTCAATATCTGATGTAAAACATTTAAATTCTGAGGTAGTACCTTGAAGCAAAAATATACAAGTCTGGGGGTGCCTGGGTGGCTGAGTCGGTTGAGCATCCGACTCTTGATTTCGGCTCCAGTCCTGATCCCAGGGTCGTGGGACTGAGCCCTGCATCGGGGTCTGTGCTGAGCATGGATATTGCTTGGGATTCTCTCTCTCTCTCTGCTCCTCCCCCCGCCACTAGCATGCAGACGCATTTAGGTTCTCTCTCTCTAAAATAAAAGGAAGAAAAAAAAATACACAAGTTGGGTTATCCAATTGCATTAGTGTTTTTTATAACCTAAATTAGATTAGAAAATCCCATAGCTGGGAAAAGCAATGCTGGAAAGGTCCCACAGATGGCATGACTCAGAAATCCATGGGCAACCAAACCTGATGAGGCTGGATGGTGGGTTCCTTTCAGTTTCTGATCAACAAGAAGCTGAAGGCCAGTGACCATTGACCATTGAAGAGATCTACCCTATACCCAAATGGCATTTGCTTGGAGTTAATTTACTGCATCAGAGTGTGCATCGAAAAATGAACACAGAATTTGGGACTATACTTGCATTTAACCTAAAAAATACTTTATTTTCCCATGCATTGAGAAACTTCAGAAATGGAATCAGAGAGAAAGAATTGACCTTGAAACCTAAAAGCTAGAATGTGGCAGCCATACTTTAATCACTGTTGAGAGCCAAACGCTTTCTGTTTACCCTGTAAAAAGGCATAGTACAGGCTAAAAAATAATACCATAAACCCTGTCAGAGTCACCATTGAGTGGTGGTATGTAGGTCTGGAGTACAAATAGAAAGATAAGTATCAGAACAGGCCATGACATGGCCATGTGCACTATCAGAGGCATCTTTGCTTTGGCACAGAAGTTTGGAATCCACTGCTCCAAGGAAAAAACTGCCTGTCAGTCCGGGCTCTGGACACCGATACTGGATGCCAACTCAGTGATAACTTTCGTGTGTGAATCAAGTGGTTTCTAAAAGGCCAAAGAGCTGTCCCTGTGAGGCTCAGGTACCGCCACCAGAGGGGCATCTTTCAGCCCTGTTTCCGACGCATATTAGCCAGAATCTAGGGAAGCTGGTTTCGACCGAGAAGGATGCCCCGTGTCAGGTGAGGGAGAGATATAGCAGGCAAAAGACTGACTTCCACCTGCTTATCACTGATGATTCAAGGGAAATCAGTGTTTGGACCTGTATGTTTGAAAATGTGCCATACTGTCTGCAGGGCTTGGGACCGTCTAGGGCCGAGCTTCCGTTTTCCAGTGCACAGTGGGCCAGGAGGCTGCCCCAGCGCCACGCCCTTCTGGGGGAGGGGGGTGCCAGGGCAGCAGCTCACTCCATCTTCAAGTTGTTCCCCTAGTCCCAAAGCGCCCCAGCCTCTTGGCCTTCACCTTGACGGGAATCAGAGCTTCACACTATAGGAGCCTGGGTGGCTCAGTCAGTTAGGAACTTCATACTAAGCAACCGATTGTTGACAAAAGTTTCATTTGTGGGAGGTCCTCACTATCCTAGGATAAATAGTGCTGCCCGCGTGCACTCACACCCACACACACACACAATTGGACTGAATCTACTTGAGACAAGAACCAATATTTCATAATATAGTGAAAAAAGATATGATTGAGGCTTTGTTTTGAAAATTAAACAAGCATTACAAAAGTCCATTTTATTGTATATTTCAGAAAACTTGGGGTATAATTGCGATTATGCACAGTTCTTGAAATGAGCAAGGAATGCATCGGGTGTTGATGGGGAGGTTCCGCCTACGGTATGTGATGACACTGTATGGATTTCCCCTTGGACTGTCTCAGCGTGATGACAAAGGGGATCACTTTATTACTTTTCCCAAGAGTTTTTCTTTGCTTTAAACTCCTTCTCTTCCATGCCAGTGTCCGTTATCCCTTGATTTCCCTTCCTCAGTTGGCAACCTGTTTGAATCCTGCCCTATCCATCTCTGTCGAGGACCCTGCTTATGATGTATCATATCTTTCACCAGCTGTGTGAAAGCTGGCCTTTTTCTGCCATCTCACATCAGGTTAGATTTGTCATATTTGTATACCAAGTCCATTGCCAAGAGGACTGACCTTTCGAAATGGTCACAGGAAAAACAAGATCATTCCCCTGTTGGGTCAGGAGATGTGTGTAAGGGAGAATTCGTTTTAACCATGGCAAATTCATCATCCATGGCCATTCATAGTTTCATGTCATGATTATCTTGGATTCTCAGAGCAACTTTGTAAATATCAGGCTTCAGATAAAGAAATCCCCTTTTACTTCCCAGAACTAATGATGGCCCATCTATTCTTTTCCAATAATACATGCCTAATCTTGAACCAAAGCCTAAAACTATAAATTTTTCTTGAGTAACTAAAGCTTTGGCTCTATCATCAAAATTTGCTATAAACTGTTCTCATAATTATTCTAAGCATAACTGAAGTTGCCATTTTTATTATATCCAAAACACTTAGTATACTTGAAAGATTTTTTTAAAGACTATTTTTCTTTTGATTTGTAAGTTATTTGATTATTTTGTTGATCCTTTTATTTAATATCTAGTTTTATTGAATTGTAGACAATAGAAGTTCTACTTTTTTGGAATATATTTATATTTACTTTATTGCCTAATGTAAATTTTTATGTGTGTGAATGCTCCCGGATATTTGAAAAGAATATGTGTTCTTTGACCAGTGCTGCACTGATGTACTTTATATATTAAATCACAGTTATATGTTGTTATTCAAATTTTCCATGTCTTTTTAAAATAACATACTTCTTGAGACACAATTCACATACCACACGATTCTGATTTGAGGTATATAATTCAAAGTTTTCTGTTATATTCACAAGGTTGTACAACAACCACCATATCCTAATTTTAACCTAACATCAAAATCGACTTCAGATTTATAGTGCCTTAGTCTCAATGAAATATAGACATTTTAATCCTAAAAGGCTTCATTTCATCCCCTTTATGCTATTATAATAAATATTATGTCTTTATATGTTAAAAACTCAATAATGTTTAAAATAAATAAAATAAAAATGTTTAAAATTAACACATTATGCCGTCTCATGTATTTTAAAGAAACAGAGAGCAAGTAGAATTGACGCTTGAACAACTCAGGTTTGAACTGCGGGTCCACTTAAATGGAGATTTTTTACAGCACAGTCCTGCAAATGTGCTTTCTCCTCCTTATGATTTTCTTAATAACATTTTCTTGTCTCTAGCTCACTTTATTGTAAGAATATAGTATATAAAACAGAAAACATACAAAACGTGTTAATCGATGGTATGTGTTTTCAGTAAGGCTTCTGGTCAACAGTAGGCTATTAGTAGCAAAGTTTGAGAAGAGTCAAAAGTTACATGCAGATTTTCAACTGCATGGGGGTCAGTGCCCCCTCACCCCTGCATTGTTCAAGGGAAAGCTGTGTGTATTTTTAGAGTTGTGACATTATCTTCTTATTTACCCTTCCGGGTTCCCTTATTACTGTAAGATTTGGATGATCACCTTGTGTCCCTCCTTATCCGTATATAGCTTTATTTCCACTTTCCTTCTATGTAAAGTCATTGCCAAGTGTAGTATATTTCTAGATCTTGTAGACCTAACAATACAATTATATACACATTGTTTTATAAATCCGTTTAGGGAAAACAGGAGAAGAAATATCCAGTTATGTGCTGTCTTTTGCAATTGCTATGTTATTACCTTTACCAAAGCTCTGTGTGTGGGCGGGTGCACACATGTGCGCCTTCAATTTACTGTGTGAAATTGCTTACTTTCTGCCTGAATGCTTTTTGTCAGGCAGGTGTACTAGCAACAAATTCTCTCAAGTTTTGTTCATTTGGGAATGTCTTTATTTTGCCTTCATTATTTAAAGATAATTTTACTGGGTATAAGACGATTGTCTGGCAATATTTTACTTTCGGGACTTGGAATATATTATCCCACAGATCTCCGGCTTCCATTCTGATTAAAAGTTGGCTGTTAATCTTCCTAGGGATTCCTCGTATGTGAGGAGCTGCTTTCTTTTGTTGCTTTAATGATTTTATCTTTGTCTTTGTCCTGCAACGTTTTTACTATGATGCATCTGGGTGTGTGTCTCTTTGGTTACCATACTTGGGAGTTAGTTGAACTTCCTGGCTACATAGATTAATGTTTTTCATCAAACTTGGGAAGTTTTAGTCATTGTTTGTACAAATACTTTTAATGTTCCTTTCTCTCTATTTCAGCAAGTTCCTTTTTGTGTATTTTGGTGCCTATAATGATGTCTCACATTTTCCCAAGACTCTGTTAAAATTTTTGCTTTCTTCTCTCTGTGGATAGATATTGATTTATCTTTACTTTCACTGATTTGCTTCTGCCAACTCAAATCTTTTGTTGAGCCTGCCTCCCTAGAGAATTTTTCGTTTTGAATACTGTACTTTTCAACTCCAGGATTTCTGTGTTGTTGCTTAAGTAATTTTATCTCTTTACTGCTGTTCTCTATTTGATGAGACATTGCTATCATCCTCTCTTTGAATTCTTCTTTTTTAAAAAAATTTTTAAATGTTTATTTATTTTTGAGAGAGAGAGAGAGAGAGAGAGAGAGCGCGTGAACGGGGGAGGGGCAGAAAGAGAAGTAGACACAGAACCTGAAGCAGGCTCCAGGCTCCAAGCTATCAGCATAGAGCCTGACGCGGAGCTTGAACTCACAGACTGTGAGATCATGACCTGAGCCCAAGTCGAAACCTAACCAACTGAACTATCTAGGTGCCCTTCCTTGAATTCTTTAAGCATGATCTCCTTTAGGTCTTTGAACATATTTGTAATAACTGCTTTGAAGTTTTTGTCTATTTCACCGTCTAGGCCCCTTTGATTCCATATCTTTTAAAATATTTATCTCCTTGATCTGTCCAAAAAATAAGAGGTATATTAAAATATACCACTAAAAATGTAGTTTTGTATTTTCCCCCTTAGACTTCTAACTGTTAACTTTACAAATTTTGATGCTGTTACTGGGCAAGTATAACCTTTTTCTTTCTATTTTGGTGGTACTATTATTATTATTTTAATATTTTTTTTTTTTTGAGAGGGGAGGAAAGGGGCAGAGAGAGGGAGAGAGAGAATCCCAAGCAGGCTCTACACTGTCATTGCAGAGCCCAATGCGGGGCTTGAACTCACGAACCAGGAGATCATGACCTGAGCTGAAATCAAGTGTCAGATGCTTGAATGACTGAGCCACTCAGGCACCCTTCTATTTTGGTGTTATATATTACAGTATACATTAATATTTGACAGAATGAATACCAGACTACATACCCATCAAATTTAAGCAAATGAATATTTTTTCCAATTTTTTCACTTTTTATTTGAAAGGACGATTTGGGAGGATTTATAATACCAGATATAAAAGCATTGCTCTGCTACCATAATATGCCATTATGGTATTAGCACAAGGGTAGACAGACCAATGGAATGGAACAGAGAGTCTGGAAATAAATCCACACATACATGGACACCTCATTTGTAATAAAAGCGACACATGCTGAGTAATAGATTTGATTTGTAGAAGCTCATATATGAACAATCAGGATGTGTGTGTTATGTATGTTACACATACTTTCTCCCAGTTTGCAGCTTATTCTATAACCCCTCTAGCTTAAACTGTTTCTTTTCTTGGTTATACATTTTTTGTGTATTTGTTTTTTATTGTTTGTACGCGGTCAGATCTGTTGAGATTTTCTTTTTGGAATTCTAGGTCTTGTGAATTATTTAGGAGAAACTTCCCCCAATCCATGTATGTAGGAAAATATTTTACTCTAATAACTTAAAAAGTTTTTTTCTAATACTTAGATCCTTAATTCATCCAGAACTTCTTTCATGAATAGTGCATGGTAGACATTTAACAAATTCTAGTCATCTCTTCCCCACCTATTGACTGATCCTTTCTTTCCCCCAGAAACTTAAAGGGCCACATTTTTCATCTTCTCAATTCCCACATGTAACTGCTGCTTTGGGATTTTCTATTCTGTTCCACCGGTCTATCCATCTAATCTTGGGCCAATAATACACTGTTTCAATAGCTATGACTTAATGGCATATTTTGATTTTTTTTGGTAGGACAATGTCTCTTTAGGATTTTTTCCTAAGCCTGTGGTGAATCCAGAGGGTACCGTCTAAGGTCTTTTGTGTCTAGATAAACTGAGGTCAGGCAGAACACAGATTAGATTTAAGAGAAATATCTTTGGTGCTAGCCTTCACAGCAACAACCACAAAAATACACTGGACAGAATTAGAATCTCTGGCTTCCTCTGGGCCCCATGATGATCTGAAGTCTCACTTTTCCAGAGTCCATTCTCTTTCCTCCCCTTTGTAGCTCCAGTTTCACACTTAAACCTCACGGTGAACTACCATCTCTCCATTTACTCCCCCAGGATGAACTTGACTTCCAATCGACAGAGCAACAAACCATAATATGAGAACTTCTCAGCTTTCTGATGGCAAATTTACAAACACCAACCTGAATCTATTCGTAAAACAGAAGGATGGTCCCACCCCCTCCCTCCCAAGTCCTGTGAAGCGAGATGGGTCCTGCTCCCTCCCTTCCCCGCAGGGAAGGGCTCCCATCCATCCTCTCTGTTTAAACATGCCCGTCCCTCTCTCCCTCTCGCACACACACCCTCTCACTCCAGACTTCCCCGCCGCTCTCCTGCCACCTCCTCTGCTCAGTCACACTTGTAGCAAAAGTTGTCCAAACTCATCGTTTCTCCTCCTCCCACTCATTTCTCAGTCTACTGCAGAAGTCACCTGTCATCTATTTAATCTTTACTAATATCCTTGCCTCTCATCTTGCTCTCCTTCAATCTGCTTCTCACTGTAGCAACCAGAATAATCCTTTTAAGATGCAAATCTGCACACACCATCTGCCTCCTAGAACCACTTTCATGACTTCTTATTGATCTTAAGATAAGATCTGGGGCGCCTGGGTGGCTCAGTCGGTTGAGCATCCGACTTCTGCTCAGGTCATGATCTCACGGTTCATGGGTTCGCGCCCCACATCGGGCTCTGTGCTGACAACTTGGAGCCTGGAGCCTGCTTTGGATTCTGTGTCTCCCTCTCTCTTTGCCCTTCCCCCGCTCACACTCTGTCTTTCTCTCTCTGTCAAAGATAGATAAACATTAAAAAAAATTTTTTTTAATGTTTATCTATCTTTGACAGAGAGGGAAAGACAGAGTGTGAGCGGGGGAAGGGCAAAGAGAGAGGGAGACACAGAATCCAAAGCAGGCTCCAGGCTCCAAGTTGTCAGCACAGAGCCCGATGTGGGGCGCGAACCCATGAACCGTGAGATCATGACCTGAGCCGAAGTTGGACACTTAACCAACTGAGCCACCCAGGAGCCCCAAAGATGGATAAACATTTTTAAAATTTGGGAAAAAGAGGTAAGATCCAAATTCCTTGGCAAGGGCTCCACCACCACTCTCCTAATCCCCTCAGCTTTCTCCAACCCTCGACTCTGATCACACCTTGCTTCTCACTGTCCCTGACTCTCTCCCTGTGCCTCACCTGGTCTTTCATTCTACGCCTGTGCCCGGCTAACTCATACTGACCCCCTGCACTTCAGCAAGGAGATGGGAAGCCTTTCCTGTCCACCACTCCAGGACCGGGTGATGCCGCCTTCTTTATGTTTCCCTGGCACCTCCTACTTATCCCCACTATGTGGTCCTTACCGAATCACACTGTTGATTGCTCTCTGCCTCCAGCAAGACCGAAAACTCTAGAGAGCAGGGATCATTTCTTAATCACCATCTAACACCAACAATTAGCCAAGTGTTTAGCACATAGCAGGTGGACTACAGACATCAAAATAAATGAATAAATGGCTCCTGTAATGTTGGAAGGTAAGCAATGGTGATGGCTGTTGATTGTAGTGAAAAACACATATCATAAAGTGTAACATCTTAGCCATTTTTTTTTAGTTTTTATTTATTTATTTTGAGAGACAGAGAGGGAGACGGAGCAAGCACAAGTGGGAGAGGGGCAGAGAGAGAGAATCCCAAGCAGGCTTCCTGCTGACAACATAGAGCCCAAAGTGGGGCTTCAACCCACAAACCATGAGATCATGACCTCAGCCAGAATACAGAGTCGGGTGCTTAACAGAGTGAGCCACCCAGGTGCCCCAGCCATCTTAACCATTTTTAAATGTACAGCTTAGTAGGGTGAAAGTATATTCGCATTGTTGTAAAATAGATCTCCAGAACTTTGTTACACAACAATTACTCTTTTTCCTCTTCTGCCAGCCCCTTGTAACTACCACATGACAGGCCCGTATCTCTGAATTGGACTCCTTTAGATACCTCATGCAGTGGGGTTTTTCAGTGTTTGTCATTTTGTGACTGACTTATTTCACTTAGCATCATAACTCCCAAGTTTCATCCACGTAGCATGTTTATAGGATTTTGTTTTCCTTCCTTCCTTCCTTCCTTCCTTCCTTCCTTCCTTCCTTCCTTCCTTCCTTCCTCCCTCCCTTCCTCCTTCCCTTCCTTCCTTCCTTTCTCTCTCTTTCTTTCTTTTAAGAGCTAGTGGGGGAGGGACAGAGGGAGAGGGAGAGAGGGAATTTTAAGCAGGCTCCACACCCAGCACAGAGCCTAACTCAGGGATTGATCACGACCTGAGCCAAAATCAAGAGCTGGACACTTAACTGACTGAGCCACCCAGGTGCCCCTGGATTTCCTTTCTTTTTAAAGCTGCATCGTATTCTATTGTATAGATGTAACACATTTTGTTTCTCCCTTTATACCCTGATGGACATTTGGTTTGTTTCCCCCCAGTGATGACTTTTTATGATTTTCGGTAGTATTTGTAATTCTGTTTTTTAAAATAAGTTTCTGATCCTGCAACGTTCAAATACAGTACTTCAGATAACATAAGCAAACATATGCTTTCTAGATATACAAAAGGCTTTACTGAATACAATATTATAAAATTATTCATACTCTTTCTAATAAAAAACTTATCATTAGAATGCATATATTTTAACACATATTTCACTCTATAAATCCTTGTTAAAAACAAAAACAGTTATATAAGATTAGGCATCAATCAGCTAAATTTATATAGAAGAATGAATCTAATAAGATTTATCTTTATAAGGTCAATCTAATACTTCGAAGTATAAAATTCTTACTTGAGAATCTGCAACTATACATATAACTATAGTATAAATGTATAATATATAAATACATGTATATAAAACCATTCAATAAATGGGACATGATATCATATGTAATACACAACATACATATATAGATAGATATCTTCCAAAGCTAAGTGTGTATCTCTTTTTGAAAGAAGGAACACAGCAATTAATCTTGATTTTGTTCAAACAACAGACAGCCCAGAGGAGAACATTTTTAATCAACACCTGAGATCAGGTGGGGATGGATAGAGTTCGGTGTACTAATGGTCAAATTATAGCACAATCCATACAAATAGGAATTCAGTTCCTCAAGGGATAAAAAGACAAAAGAAAGAAAGATGACAAAAAAAAAAAAATCCAGTCATCACCCTGTGCCTTTAAGTCACGTTAAAGGAACATGTTAAGCATATCTTTTCTTCTAAGCATCATCTTCATTTCTTCTTGTTGATTTTTGAGAATTTGGTCACCACTGGTTGGGGCTAATTCAAATGGACATTTAGATTAGTTCCTTATTTTTAAAAAAATTTTTAATGTTTATTTATTTTTGAGAGAGCATGAGTGAGGGAGGAGCAGAGAGAGAGGGAGACACAAAATTGAAGCTGGCTCCATCCAGGCTCCAAGCTGTCAGCACAGAGCCCAAAGCAGGGCTCGAACCCACGAACCGTTAGATCCTGACCTGAGCTGAAGTCGGACACTTAAATGAGTGAGCCACCCTGGCGCCCCAGATTAGTTCTTTATCTGCTGTTGTAAACAGTGATGTAATGTACTTCCTTGTATCTTTGCATACATGTGTAATGATATTCTTAGAATAAATACCTAAATTGAAATGACCAGGTCAAAGGGTATGTGTACCTCTAGGAATGTTATTGCAAATTGCCAAATGGCCTTCCAGGAAGATTTTAAAAAATTACTTTCCCACTGGCCATATTTGAAGTGCCAATATACCTTCTCACTAATGTCATTTATTAATATCTTTTTGATTATTTATAATCATAGATAGAATATGGTCTCTCATTGATTTAATTTGCATTTGCTTAATCAAAAGATTTTTTTGTGTGTGTCTCACGCCATTAGTATTTCTTGTGAAATGCTTATTCATGTCCCCTACCTTTGTTAATATCGGGGTGTTCATCTTCTGATGACTTTCAAGAGTTTCTTATATGATAAGGAAATTTATATCTTGTTATGTGTTGCCGGTATTGCTCCAGTTTCTCAGTGGTTACTAATTTTATAGTATACTTTCATATCTGAAGTTTTAAATATTTATGAGATCAATTTTGTCAATGGTTTCCTTTGTCTTTTTTCTTAACCGGGAGTCAAAGTTAAGCAACCTCCATGTGGCGGGTTCCTATCCCACGGAAGCAACTTGCTAGCCTCTAAGAGAGCCTTGGGGCAGGGGCTGGGTGCTAATCAGAGGAATTTTTTTTGCTGCCTTTTAGTCTTACCTCCTTGCTGGCCAATTGGCTCCTCTCTGGCAGTGTAACCAGTGGTATCTGCCTAACAATGCAGTGGGTGGGACAGGGGGTGAGGGAGGGGTGCCTGTCTCTTCAGTACAATGGCTGCTTCTATTCCTGAACCCCCAGCAAAAGTTGATCTGACCATGGAACAATGATCAAAATTAGAAAATTAACACGGACAAGGTACTACTTACAGATCTATAGATCCAATTCAATTTTCCCCAGTTACTCCACTAATGTTCTTTTTCAGGTCCAGAATTCAGTCTAGCATTCCATATATATTGTTGTTAGCTGTCATGATCCTTAGTTTCCTCTACTCTGGGAGAATTTTTCAGCTTTTCTTTGTCTTTCATGACCTTAGAATTTTTTTAAGAGTCCAGTTATTTTATAGACGACCTCTCAATTTGAGTTTCTCTGGCATTTTCTTGTGATTAGATTGAGGTTATTCATTTTTGCAAGAATGCCTTTCTCAGGGCATCAGAACAGGGGTCCAAGATGTCAATATGTCTTATCATTGCCAATGCTAACTTTGAGCACTTGGTTAAGATGGTATCCTCCAGGTTTCTCCAATGGAAGCTTATTATTTTTCCCATTGTAATTAATAAGTATATTGTGGGGAGATATTCTGAGAATGTGCAAACATCTTGTTTCTCATTATGCTTTCATCCATTGATTTTAACATTCATTGATAATTCACTCCCACAATAGTTATTATGGTGGTGTTTGTCTAAAGGTGATTTGCTATTTCAATAATTCTTTCTACATTTACTAATTGGAAATTACTATAAAGAAGAGCTATTTCTTTCCTGTGATTTATTTGGTTTTTCAATTATTTATTTACGTCAGTGTGAACCATAGCTATTTAGTTTACTCTGCAACTTATAATTCATTACTATTATTTATTTTGTTAGTCACTTGTCCCAGATTTGGCCATTGGGAAACGCCTTCAAATCAACTCCTATAATTCATGTGATATATGTCTCCATAATTTTTTTCTTTGCATTTCTTTACTTTCTGGCACTACAAGATGTGCCAGATTCTTCTCATGTTTTCCCTGCCCAATTCTGGAATCAACTGCTTAACTGATAAACCCTAGTTCCTCTCCTTGAAGGAAGATATTTAGAAACCATGATTTAGTCTCTAGGTGGGATCATTGCTACTGGGGTGCTTTTGCTTTTAGGTCCTTTCAGTGGACAAGCCTAGAGAATATACATAACTGTATTCTCACATACATCTATACACATCTGTATTTATTTTTAGATCTTTCAATCTGTATATGTACTACAAATCATAAATTCATTCTGATAACCTCAGATTCTAGCCCCACACCCCTGAGTTCATTCTAGCCTTCCTTTCCCCTTATTTGTAACTCCTTTCTCCAACATGAGAAACTTGTTCTTATTATCCAAACATATTTACTTGTTTGCGCAATCTGAGTACATAAAATAGTTTCACAATCGCTACCATGCCTCTTTGAAACATTTAGTAACAAGTGCATATCATTTGCATACAGTTCTTTTTGTATTTAGCCTTATCCAATCAAAATACTATTTTCTAAAGTTATTAAGGTTAGTTCTTTTTTTTTTTTTCCTTGCCACAGCATAGTTATGTTGCTCATTGGTAGTGCAGTTAGGTTCATTGGTTACTATTTGTATTTTACTTTGGGTTCTTCCCACATCCTGTTTGGTGTTAACTATCTATTTATTTGTAGGGTGTGTGAAACTTTACCATGGTTCTCAGAATCAGAGCTACAGAGAAAGGTACACTTACCCTCCCCCTCATCTGTTCTACCCTTTTTCCAATTCCCATCCACTCTTGTAGATAGCCCATCTCATTAGTTTCTGGGTTATTTGTCCTGTATTTCCATTGCATAAATGATCCCCTCCTTAATCTTGATGGCAAATGGACAAATACAGTAGCCACGGCTTAAAAGGACATGGTGTTGAAGAGTACAGATTTCTCAAGGTGGAAAGTGTGGGTCATTTCAACAGGTAAGCTACTTAGACCAGAAGAGGTGCTAGGCAAGGGTGAGGAAACTCTAGGATGGGTGGTAGGGGAGGCATGTGATGAATATCGGTGTAGCCTTGAGGTCGTCTGCAGCATTAGGAACTGTAAATCGTCTACTAGCTCTCTTATGGCAAATTCTTCCAGGAAGTGAGATCATCCAGAATCCTAGAGAAGCTATACACAGGTAAGATGAATATAAGTAATAAGTGGAGTCATGCCATGCAAGGGGTGGACTGTAGCAGGTATCGTGGTGCACCCCCACATTTCAGGCTCTCCATTCAGGACAGAGACGCTCATTCCCCCAGCTGTGCTTTCTGAAGCCTCCTAAGTACCTGGCACAGCATTATGTACATAGAACAGAACCTTACCTTTCTATAAGAACAGAGTATAACAGATAAAACAATAGCAAAAGGCACAAGAGTGTGTATGTTAATATTACATCATATGTCACCAAGAAGAAAGGGGAGGGCCAGCAAGAACTTGAAAGGCCAGCAAAGTTGGGACATGGCCTTGGGGCTTGAAAGGTGGGGAGGATTTGGACACATGGAACTGGGAAGGAAGGGCCGACTGGGTGGGAACCAGGATTCAGGGGCATTTCTGCCTCTCCTCCATCATCTTCCACTTCCTTTCCCCTTTGCTCTCTGCCTGAGATGCACTCTGACCTCACAAGCTGTTCTAGCTTTTGCACCTTTGGTTTCACCTATAGTTTAGCCAAGAGAATTCTGCACTTGTTTGAAAGGAAATGTACGATTTTGGCTCTCAAGTTTGCCCAGGCTCTCCCACCTATAGGTTTGTTTGGGTCTTGTTAACAGTAATAGAACAAATCTCCAACCTCCATCACCAAGGATTTGTTAGCCAGCTCCCAGAGCCCCACCAGGAGGTACTTCACCATCAACATCTCCTATCACCAAAGTCTCTTGAGGACACACCCTTTAGCCTGGCCTCTGCTTCTGCTTCTTCTTTGCAGAGTTGATCCTGATGTTTACAAGAGCACAAATTCTAGAAGCATCGAAACAGTTCCACTGGGCTGAAGAAATGAGATCATTCACAGAGGTGGAGGAAAATGTCCCTCTCTTCATACGGACTGTGAAATTGTGCTCGCCCCTCCAAATCCCAGATTTCCCCCCAGGAACCTTTGCAAAGAAAAAGGAAACACAAATCTCGCCTTCCTCTTCCGGCCATAAACTTGAGACTTGTGTACATGAATGGATGCAAGTGGCTTCCCCCACCAAGCCCAGGAAAATCTGAATCCCAGGTGGGATCACACAGGAACTGATTATTACTATAGGAATCTAAAAGAAACATAAAAGGAAAATGGAAGAAACAATGCCAAAGACCTAGCAGTGGACAGATTCCTGACTCTAAGCCAAGCAATCATGGCCTACAAGCCCACCCAGCCTGGCTTGTACTCCCTCGGCCTCATTCTTGTCTGTTGAGCACCAGCCCTTTGCCTCCCCAGCCCCAATGCCTTGCTCTGTAAGACTGCCTGCACTGGCACAGAGTGGGGACTCTCTATCACTAGAGATGGATGAAAAAGAGGGAGGGACAAGTAAATGGGGGCAACCGCATTCCTCTGTCTGGTAGCTTCTCACCTCAGCTTAGTGGCTTCCAGTGCTCTGCCTGGCATCTGGACCTTAGCATGGGGATGGGGCTTCCTCAGTGATCACAGATGGCTCCTCAGATTTCTGCATGATCTTGCAGACCCCAGATGGTCTCCCTCCACCTCCTCTTCCCCACTTTCCTCCTCTCCTGGAGGAGCTCCTATAATTCTGTTGCCCCTCTGGCTCCATTTCTGTGTATGTCTTGGGTTTGCCAAGCAAAAGCACAGTCATCATTAGTGGTCAAGGTGAGAAGAGGTACTAGAGGCTCTTCTGCTGAGCTCAACTTCTTTACCCATTTGGCTGAAGTCTGGGCTTCATTGGATCTGTTAATGTTTTCAAGTGTCCTGTTTTATGTTAATATGAACACTGTAGTATATCACAAATGCTTTTTTTAAAATCTAAATTTACTTTTTTAGAATAATTTTAGATTTCAAAATATTGAGAAGATAGGACTGAGATTTCCCATTTACTCTGAACCCAGTTTCCTCTCTGATTAACATCTTACATGAGTTTGTTATAATTAATGAATAAATACTGTCACATCATCAAATAAATAAAGTAGACATTTATTTAGATTTCCTTAATTTTTACGCAGTAGCCCTTTTCTGTTGCAGGATTCCATCTAGGGTACCACGTTACATTTAGTTGTCACCTCCTGAGGATTCTCCAGACTTCCTCTGACTTCCCTTGTTTTTTGTGATGTTGGAAGTTTTGAGGAGCACTGGTGATGTATTTTGTGGAATGCCCTTCTGCTGGAAGCTGTCTGGTATTTTTCTCCTGGTTAGACTGAGGTTGCGAGGTCTTGGGAGGAAACTGAAGAGGTCAAGTGCCATCTTCACCTCATTATACCAACACGATTTATGACCATTGATGTTGATCTTGGTCACCTGGCTGGAGTAGTGACTGTCAGTTTTCTCCACTGTAAAGTTCTTATTTTTCCCTTTCAGGATCTACTCTTCAGAAGGAAGTCATTGTGTGTAGCCCTCTTAAGGTGTGGGTAGTTACACCATCTATGGGTGGAGTATTTACATAAATTATATGGAATTCTTCTGCATGGGAGATTTGTCTCTTCTTTGACATTTATTTACTTAATCACTTATTTATATCAATATGGATATTTATTTTATACTTTGGATTATAATCCAATACCACATCATTTATTTTGCCACTCAAATTGGCATTGGGTCTCTTTGGGCACTGGGGCTGCTTTCATTTGGCTTTGTGACCCTTTGACATACTATTGTGGAGTCAATGTTTGTGTCCTTCCCCATGCAAATGTTGGAGCCCTAATCCCAGATGTGATGGCATTAAGAAATTAGGAGAATCCCATGGAGGCTCCATGCTCAGTGTGGAGCCCAATGCAGGACTCGATCCCACGACTGTGAGATTGTGACCCAAGCCAAAACCAAGAGTCGGCCACTCAACCGACTGAGCCACCCAGATACCACCCCCCCCAACATATGACATTCTTAAGTGTACAAGTGACATGTCTTAACTCACAGGGTAATGAAATCTGACATGTGGGAAAGCACTTTATAATGGACATTCATAGTATTTGCTAACTGTTCAAGTTTAAATTGTCAGATTTTTCCCTTTTATGAACTGGGTTGGTTGTGAAAGTTCAGGTATCCTAAGACAACTATTCAGCATCTTAACCGAATTAGCCGAATTAGTGCTTTCCAAAGGTAAAATTAGAGGTGTCAATTTTGCCCTCAAGGATAGGGAGCCTATCACATGGGAAGGAACAAATCAGTCAGCCAGAGTGACTGAGGTTCCTGTAGACTGACCATAGTGTGATGTGCCATTTGAAGTGGATATTGACGAACCCATCTGCTCAGCACTCCTTTTCCCTTGGGGGGTGCCTCTGCCACTTCCTCATACATCGTGACCTGTTCCTGGCCATTTGATTATTCCAGGGATAAGCACTTGACCCAGCTGGGCCAATCCCAGAGTCCTTACCTAAGACTTTTGTAACAGGAACTTAAAAAGAGAGTTGGCTTTACTTTAGTGACCTAAACTGTGGATGTTGAGGCTGTCTGTGACAAGGGGAAGCTGACGTGCAAGCAGAAAGAACAATGAAACCAACAGGCACACACATACACACAGACATGAAGACATTTGAGCATTTGGGTTTTCGATTCTGACATGGGACGGGTACTTCATGAAGCATGCCCTCCAATCTTTGACCAAGTCCTTCTTTATGCTAAGGGTAGTCAGGGATGGTTTTTACCAATGCAGAATGATTGACAATCACTGTCATATTATTGCTAATATATCACAATAAATATCTACTGAGACACAACCCTGTGATGTTATTTCAATACTCAAAACATAGATATGACCCAGATCTCCTATCAAAGATGGTTAATTTTATATATTATATTTCAGAAGCTTTCCAAATATAAATTTATGTACTTAAATATTTAAGTACATATATATACATATATACATATATATGTATAATATGTACTTATATATTTAAGTACTTAAATATTATCATAAGTACTTAAGACACATTTTTGATAAATGCTTAAGTTTACAAAGTAAACTTTTATGGATCTGGCTTTCTAAACAGCAAGAGATTTGAAATTGTTCAAATTTTCCTCACTCTACTTTGGGGAGACAAATGAATTAAGATGTGGTCACTAAGAAAAAAACATTCTAAAAAACACCTTTTGGGATACACTATAAGGTCAACATTAGCACTCTTGATATGTGTATTTCAGTGACTGAATCATCAAAGCTGTATAAAGCACAGCTTGACCTTGTTTTGAAGTGTATTTTAGTCTACTCTAATTCTACACTATAACTTGTTTATAATTCATCATGGTAATAATAGCTACAACTTTTGAGTTCCTACCATGTACCAGGCAGGCACTGTTCAAGGGGCCAAACACATATGAACTTTTTAACCCCCCACAGCAATCTTACTGGGTAGATACTGTTGTTATGCCCATTTACAGATGATGGGGATGTTACATAATTTACCCAAAGTCACACGACCTTTAAGAGGGTAAACTGTGGAGAGAACAGCCTGACACTACAGTGCATACCTGTTAGGTAACTAAGATAATCATAGTAGCTCTCAGGTAAATAGTATAATCGACTAACAAGGCATCCTACTTCTCAAGCCCTTTAGAGATTTTAATGTACTATTTTGTTTACCAATTCTTTGGATTTGTAGACTATATCGTGGGTATCAGCAAGGCAGAGCTCTGCGCAGGGAATCTTTTATTATGAGAGCTTAGGTCCCTGTGTCTTGGAAGAAAGCCACACGGCGGATCTCTTCAACCCAGAGACAGCCTCCACCAGGCTTTCCTCATTCCCTGACGGTGAGAGCAAATCTTTCCAAGGCTTCCCATCTCTCTTAGGGTAAACATCAGAACCTTTCCTGGGCCACAGGCCTTATCAATCTCATCGGCCTCCACTGGGACACTGTGCTCCAGCCGCTCTACTCTGGCCTTACATCTCTCCCCATCACAAAACCTTTCTCGATAAGACATTCCCTTGGACTGGTCCATCCACTTCATCTGCACCCCGGAGCCAAATGCCATTCGTCTTTTAGGCCTTCCCTGCCCCACAGACCACGTGTGGCTCCCTTCTTTTGATCTCACAGAGTCTTGTACTTCCTTGTCATATGTATGAAAAAAGTAACAGAAAAATGGTGTAAGTACTGAATGTCTGTCTCCTTGGCTCTAAGTGTGAACTTGATGTGGGCAAGGGCTACGATTTTGTTTGTTGCTGAATCCCCACCACTTAGCCTGCAGCTTAGCACCAAGTTGGCACCAAATAAGTATTTGTATACTAAGTGGTAGAATTTCCAGCCACCACCTGAGGAGGAAATGAATACTGGCGTCTCCTTGGCATTGACCAGACCTGCTGACTGTAGAAGGCCTGCCCAGAGAATGCTAGAGCAGCTTGGCAGAGTGGTTAGCGAGCCAGAAGGTAAGTGAGTATACTTATAAAAAAAACTTTTCCCTATATAACTTGTGATTAGCAAATGGTGAGGGTGAAAATTATGATTTTGTGAACAATAAAACAATCCAGTTTTAATAGTGCTAACATCTCAAAGAAAATGCAAATCAGAACACCGAGGGCCGAAGTAAAAGAAACAGTGGTTTTGATGACTGTGTCTTGCTATCAAGTATGGTGCTATGGTTATCGCTGTTTGCTTTTAGTTACAGCCCTTTTTATGTTTTATCTTTATGGTTTTTTTCCCCCAAGGGTTTTTATCATGCCTTTAACTGATTCCTCGAAACAGTCTTGTGCGGAGAGCTGGTGCCATGGCCTGGGCGATGAAGAAATGTTTCCTCTTTCAAAGACTCTCTTTTTTGGACGATAAGAATTGCTAAAGAGGAAGCAATCAAACCTATCGCGCTGGCTCTGCCCTCCGCCCAGCGCGCGGCTTCCTGGTTTTAAAACGCTTTCAGATCCTCCCGTGATGTGTCTTGGTTACACTAAACCGGACCGCCGCGCGTTTTTTGAGATCCCGTCTCTCATCCCGTTCACCTGGCAGACGGCACACGGGAATCGATCGCGGAAATCCGATCGTTTCCGGGTGGAAACGAACCTCGGTTTGCCGCGCTCACCAGCCGATGTGACATCAGTACTAACCCTACGCTGGGAAAATGCCACTTTATGGCGTTGTCCGGCAAGCTTGCAGCTGCCGTCAGTGCTGCGAAGTCCTGCCCTGTCCTCCAGGCTCCGTCGGGCGCCCGAGAGGGGCGTCGCGGGGGCCCCTCTGGGGACCGTCCCCGCGAGGGGAGCCCAGGGGTCCTCCCAGAGGACTCGGAGAAACCCAGCCGGACGTCGGTGATTCAAAAACACCTCAGGAAGTTGTACTTCCCAAAGACAGGTGCTGCCTTCGCGAGGCTACAGCTCCCCAGCGCCTCCAACTCTCACAGATCCGCTCTCGCCTCGGAGTTCCCACAGCCCCGGGCCGCCGCCCCGCGCGACCNCCCGCGCTCCTCCCGGGCGCCCCTCGCCGCCGGCCCGGGACTGGACGGGGCGGGGGACGAGGAGTGCCCCCTCCGGGACGGGCAGTGGTGACTAGCTAGGCTCGTATTGGCCCCTGGGGATAAAGGGTGTTCCCAGAATAGCAGGAGGAGGACCGTGTCTTACCGTAGCGCCACCTCGGGTATTGCCCGCCCCTCCGAAACTGCTCGGCGAGGGGTAGGCGAGACTTGGGTTCCCAAGTTCGGAGCGTGATAAAGTGGGCAGGGAGGGCGGCTGGTTTTTATTAAATACACGCCTTTACACAAATGATCCTGTGCTTGCTTAGGGAGCTGTGGTTTGAATATCCTGCACTTCACTGCTGAGCATAGGTTTAGATGAACGCGCAGCAGCCACGAGTTGAATAGAAAACAGAAGGGCAAGAAAGAAATGAAGCGCTTCGGTAGCATGTCGGAGCGAACACTGAAGAAAATCGCTAGCAGAAGTGTCTGGATGAAGGGAATGGAAATGTGTATGGCCGGGNGCTTGTCTGTTTTCACGTTTGAGAAGGTTTAATTGTTTTCGTTTTCCTTTTGAGGTTTGTGCTCTCACCTGGCACCTTAAAATGTGTCAGCTTCAGAAAGCTTTTAAGGTTAGTGCGTTACACAGAAATTGGCAGTTTCCTCTCCCCGAGCCCACACTCAGGGAATCCTATGTGAAGAGATTGTCCTAAATTAAGATAGGATGTGCGACTGGCAAATACATTTTGGAAAGGAAATACTACAGGGGGTTGCTTTCCTAAGAAATTGTGCATCTAAAAGTTCTTGATATTGAAAAGTTAAAATCTGGTCGCTGTTATCACTTGATTAGTATTTGGCATGAGCTGTTCTCAAAGTCCATTCTCTGTTTCTGGAAACACTTACCATAAACATGGCTAAATAATTACAGGATGCTAGTGAGGGGAAGAGTTTTTCAGTTTTTTGATTTCCTGCTTCTGGTGGGTCCACTTAGCTTATTTGGTCGTTTGTAAATACCTGCCTAAAAAACAGGTGAAAACAAGATTTCACTTTTTTTTTCAGACTATCCTTTAAATTCTCAAGAGCACTTCATGACTGTCAGCAATTGTCTGATCTTGGAGAGGTGGGTTCATCTGTAGGGATTTGAACAGCACATGGTGAGTCCCTGGTAGACAACTAAGGCCTCATGGGGCTGAATTAGGTCTAGTCTAAGATTGCCTCACCTGATCACAGTAATGGAAATGTTGGAGCCGCAATTCCAAATGTATTTATTGTATATTCTTGGGAGGGAGTTTTTCCCTGGGTTTTTGTAGGTATCTTGGTCTCTTAGCTTTTTGGCTTTCCAGCCCTGTTGGTTAAAAAAAATTGTTTTATTATGATTTCCTAATAGAGGTATATTTATAAACAATGTGTGTACTCTATTTTTTTTTTTTTTTGGTATGTTGTAAATCCTAACAAGTAGATTTAAATGGTGACGTTAAAAACAAAGACAAGTGAACATACATTTGCTCCATACTCCAATGGACCACTTATGTACCCCCAAAGGCATGTACCCTCCTTCGTGGACCCCTGTTTTGGGTTGTGAAGCAAACAGTGGCAGCTAAATAGAAGTCCTGCTTCTTTGGGCAGGTAGTGACTTTGCTTACCTTCACATCACATCACATTGTCAGACCCTGGCAACACATGCCTAAGAACTTGAGGTTATTAATTGGAACATATAATGGGGATAAGTAGAAATTCAGGGTTCTCAACTGAAATAAAGCAAAGACCAGATAAGAAATGATGTTCACTGTATAGACCGGATACTCAAAATAGCAAGTGGAACTGTATTTTTGTTTTCCTGTACACCTTTAAGAAAGACAAAGAACTTAAGGAAGTAAGACCATAATATTTTAACACTCCTGATTTAATTGTGCTTGTTTTAAGAGATTCCAATACTAGAGAATCAATCTCATTTTTATATATGACATTTATAAAAATAAATGTTTTCTCTTAGCCTCCGAGGCAGTATTTGACAAATGTTTCCCTTTTTAAAAATTATTTTCATTTATTTTTTATTATTAAAATTTTTTTTAATGTTTATATATTTTTGAGAGAGAGACACACACACACAGAATGCAAAGCAGGCTTCAGGCTGTGAGCTGTCAGCACAGAGCCTGATGTGGGGCTCAAACTCACGAACCGTGAAATCATGACCTGAGCTGAAGTCAGACGCTTAACCTACTAAGACACGCAGGCGCCCTTCATTTTATTTATTTTAGATAGAGTGCAAGGTGAGAGAGAGAAGAAGGAGAAAAAGGAGAAGAGAACGAGAAAGAATCTTAGCCTCTATACTGAGCATAGAGCCCGATGTGGGGCTCGATCCCATGACCCTGGGATCAAGACTTGAGCTGAAATCAAGAGTGGGACGCTCAATCGACTGAGCCACCCAGGAGCCTCTCGACAACTATTTCTTGGGCACCACTACTGTATGGCTAGCCCTGCACTACTAGATGCTCAGCATGTGGACATGAAGACTAAGCCTCTAGCTTAGTCTACAGGGAGACCTGGCATTGACAGAGAAACTAGGGGGACACATTGGACAGCAGAAAAAGAAAGAAAAGAAAAAGAAAAGAGAATGCATGGCCCTTTAGGGGATTGGTAGTGGTTCGGCGCTGTTGCGGTGTGAAGTATACGGGAGCGAGGGCTGGAGAGTGAACACCTTCGGTCTGATCCTGTACACTGGAGCACGATTGAGTGTCAGATTGCTCTGGAGCTAGTGGTTGGAGGGAACACTGCTAAACCAGAGGAGACCAGTGCCCCTGAGAGATGACGTCAGCCTGAGGTCATTCTGTGGCACTGGGATGGAGAGGGAGGGTGGCTTGTGAGTTCTTTGGGGAGGTGGGTGGGTAGAGTTCTCAGATACCAGTGACTGTAAAGATTTGGTGCAAGGGAGAAACATCTATGGATATTTTGGAGTGTAGACATTCACTGAGGAAATCTGAGTTAAAGCTTTATTTTGGGGCATGGGGAGGGATATCTGGTTGTTGACATGTGAAAAAGATGGGACGATTAGGAAAATTCTTGACAAGTTTATTTTCCCAAATGAAACTTGAGAGAAATTTGTTTTACTCATTCTGACTATTCCAGTGTTTCAGTGTGTTGGGGATTTGAATGAACACTAATTAAATTTAAAAAAAAAAAGTTACCTCCTCATTGTTAATCTGCAACAGTGGCTCTCACACTTCATTGTTAACAGAATCACTTCAGGGGTCCCTGTAAAACAGGATTGCCCAGCCCTATTCTTGGAGCTCCCGATTCTTCTATCCGGGCAGCCCGAGAATTTGCATTTCTAACAAGTTCCCAAACGCTGCTGCTGCTGGTCCACATGTGATAACTACTGCCGGGTCAGCTCTCTGTCAGCCTCTCTGCGCCTCCCTGCTCCCGTGATTCGCATGCAAGGAAACCAGGCGCCGCCCTGCTTCCTGTAGAATGAACTTTGGAATTGTATTTGTCCACGTAGGAGCCAGACTTTCATTTAGAATTGAATATCCAGATCTGAAATGAACTCATATTCTTTTTGCCCGTTGTAGGTGCTCAGTGTTTGTGGAAGGAACAAGAGAGCACTAGTGACAGTGTAAACTGTAAAGTGTGTAACTTTTGGAGGCAGCTGTTTTTGCCTGTGTAAAAACAGGATTGATAATCTGGAGTTAGCTTTTTTGGACCACTTGGCTCTGACCCCCTTTACTTGATTTATTTTCCTTAATGGATATTTTTTTCACTTAAAACTTAAACTTTCTTGGCTTTGGTTGGTTGAGGAAGTTTAAAACAACAACATTTTTCAAGTTCTTTTTATTATTTCTAAGTTTCCCTTGCTTCCATTTTTACCAATTTGATAATTACTCTTTGTTTTTCGGGCCAAAGGGCACATTTTCAAAGTCCCTCTACTATGGTCAGCCTAGTACCTCAGCAAGATGAGTCAGACATCTGACTCTGTAAAAAGAGCTCTTCTCGGGGTGCCTGGGTGGCTCAGTTGGTTAAGCTTCTGGCTTCGGCTCAGGCCATGATCTCACAGTTCACAGGTTCGAGCCCCGCATCAGAGTCTATGCTGACAGCTAGCTCAGAGCCTAGAGCTTGTCTTTGGATTCTGTATCTCCCTCTCCCTCGGATTCTGTATCTCCCTCTCTCTCTGATGCTCCCTTGCTCACACTGTCTCTATTTCTCTCTCAAAAATAAAGACATTTAAAAAATTAAAAAAAAAAAAAGCTCTTCCCTATTCTTGTATCTGTGGGTGCCAAAAGGGACACGAATGTCCCTGAATTTGGAGCCTCCATTAAAAGTTTTTAGTGACTTGGGCATAAAAAGCAACGCATAAGGCGGGAAGAAAAGACTTTTTAGTGACTGAAGTTCATGGTATATTTTCAAAGTCAGAAGGCATCTTACCATTCTACATCCCTCATTTGCAGATGGGGAAATGGAGGCCCAAGAAGGGAAGGGATGGGTTCAGAGCAAAACAGGGGGAGCCAGAGCCAAGTCAATATTGACCTGGTTCCTGGTCTGTACTTCTTTGGATCATTTTATCTTTGTGTTGTCTATAGATTAGTTTTAAAGATTAAAAACATAATTGGCATATGAAAAATAAAGTTAAATAAGATGACATCATGATAGTTGAAATGATCCCAGGAGAAGTGTTAAACACATTTTTAAAAATTGACTAAAATATTTTCACTTTACACCAAATAAATACGCAATAATGTAGCCGGCCACTAACACTTTTAGTGGCAAGGTGGATCAAATTAATACTAAACTGCCACTGTTTAACTGGAAGAAAAAATAGGCAACGTAGTACATTATCAAAGGAGATTGTGAAATGCTCATTACTGGATAGACTTGGAGTTGATACCATCCATGGTTTGGAAGGAAGCTTTCTGTTCTGCGTTAGTTTTGGAGTGAGAACAGATGGCTCACTAGCTCAGAGCTGCCTGCCTGGCTTTCGAAACCATGGAAAGTAAGGAGATACGGCCTTTTTAAAAGGAAAGATTTTTAAAAAGCAGACCAGTAAACAATGTTTTATACAGAAATGGCCAGCTAAAGCTTTGGGTGAAGATTCTGGTGTTTATGAACTGAGCTTAAGATCTATGAGATGTACTCACTCGAGGCATTTCAGAATTCTGGCTCTGGGTTTTTTTCCACTGATGTAGTTTTAGCAGTTTTGTGAAAAGAAAACAGGATAGTTTTATGGTTCATAACATTGCTTTCTGAATTTCCAAGAGTGCTTTGATTTCATCATCTTAGTTTGTCTTGACGTGGCCTTAGGATATGATAGGTATGCTTTTGACACATCTTGAGGCAACTGTAGAGACCTAGTTGGACTCTTAATCATCCATATGCAACCAGAATCTCAAACCGTGGCTTCATTTCTGCGGGCAGCACTGAAGTTGTGCTTCGGACTTGGCGTCTCCCATGGGCCCCGCTGCGGGGTGCAGTGGGTGCAGGCACTGCTGCTCAGTCTCTCTGTTTAGCCTCTGCCCCATGCTTGTTGTGCCTTGGATGCATCTTTAGGGCCTTGATGTCTTTCCTTGTGGCTCAGGTTGCCTGTGTTTAGATGTGTTTATTATATCAAGAAGAAGAAAAGCAGCACTGGTAGAAGAAGCATGGTGTGGGGGGGGACGGTCAGCAACCTGGAGCTCCTAAGTCTCCTTAGAGCTCCTAAATCTAGGAACCAAGAAATAAGCCTAGGAAATCTATAACTAACTACTTACTGTTGCGGTCTTTAAAAATAAATAAATTAATTAAAACAAGCCTCCTCTCCCCCCTTTTCAGAATATCCCATAAAGATGTACTCTGGGAGGAGAGTCCAGTCCTCGTGACTCCGTCTCTGTGTGTTGGCGTTAGGAGCGTGCGGCCACCCTGACGAGTAGTGGGGATTGAGCGCTGTGCTGCTCGTACGCTGTTTGACGCGGGCCGACAACCGAAACTCCCCGAAACTCCCCCCTCTTTCTTTGCAAGTATCTCTCCTATCATAATTGAACTCAGGTTTTCCATGTTTAACCCAAACAGCTCATTTCTCTCTGGCAGATTGCCAAGTGCTATTAGTTCCTTTGTGCTACCTAATTAGCGGTGTTCTTTTGTTTTTCCTTCCATTTTTGATAACGGTCACAGATGGGCAGTACCCTCAGGGGTTCAGGTGGGCTGGATTTGGCCTTGTGGTGCTTCTGTACTAACTCACCTTTCTACATGAAACGATTTAGGCTTCTGAACCACTGGAGCAGTTGGCAGTTGCTGTAGACTTTTCTCAGCATAATCAATTAATGTTGGCCTGCTGTTAGGTACTTGCAAGTTTAATCTCATTTGATCTTGTCATTTCAAACATTTTAATGCAATTTATTTTTTAACTAGGTACATGTGAAGATTTCTTGGCAGCTTAGTTGGAAACCATTGATCACCTTGCCCTCATTTCTACCTGTTCCGTGTCAGCAAGAGAGTGTGCCCAAATGAGCAAGGTATCACAGCAGAACAGTACTCCCGCAATAAGTGTTATTCACACCCAGGCTCATGCCAGCGGCTTGCAGCAGGTTCCTCAGCTGGTGCCTGCTGGCCCCGGGGGAGGAGGCAAAGCCGTGCCTCCCAGCAAGCAAAGCAAAAAGAGTTCGCCCATGGATCGAAACAGTGACGAGTATCGTCAGCGCAGAGAGAGGAACAACATGGCTGTGAAAAAGAGCCGGTTGAAAAGCAAGCAGAAGGCACAGGATACACTGCAGAGAGTGAATCAGCTCAAAGAAGAGAATGAACGGTTGGAGGCAAAAATTAAATTGCTGACTAAGGAATTAAGCGTACTGAAAGACTTGTTTCTTGAGCACGCACACAACCTTGCAGATAACGTGCAACCAGGTAGCACTGAAAATACAACAACTCCTGATAACGCAGGACAGTAGACCTCACCCCTTCCGAGTTGCCAGCTGGTGGCTGCAACGTTAAAGGTGTGACTGCCTACGCCACTCGTGTCAATGGCCGCACGTTGTCTTGTTCCATCATTCAAAGATCCGTTGAAGGGTGTTTTCTAGGATCAGCACTGATGAGTTGATTAGCTAAAAATGTTAGCCGTGTAATTTGAATATCTAGGTTTAAATGATATGGATTTTTGTGGGGATGAAACAGATTTTTAAGGTATATGGTTAAAAAAAAAGTCCTGGACCTTGATGTTCTTAATAAATCCTCACTTCCCAAGAAATGTTTCTTTTCTAGGTTGATAAAAGGAACGGGGAACTGGCAGGGCCTGCAGGAGGTTCTTGGTTTTACTGGAGATGGTTAATTGGACTAAGAACGTTGAATGCCATTTGGTTGATTTGTGATTTTTTTTCTAAATTATGTACTAAAAATCCTTAGGGCTATGGAAATCAATCACTTTGTGATTTGGAGTGATTTTATGTATAGCATAAACCTTGTTTTAGCATAATTAGTACTGTTTTCCCCAACAAGTACAAGTTTTTGAGTAGCAGTGCCAGGTCAAGTAAGCCCTGTTGTGTTTTAAAGGCCGGATACAGCCAGTTGGCTTAAAAATACAAATAATTAGGAGGCAAATAGGTTTTTTAAAAATAAGAGTAAAGCATATTAGAATTATGCTTTTGGGATACCTTTGGGTTATTGGATTGGCGTTATTTTGTTTTCTAACAACAACAAACCAAAAGACAACTCTGGTTTAGAGGAACTTGTATACCAAATTTTTGTTTCTGTAGATGCTAGTCAGGTAAGCATTTTTAAATTCCCATTTTGATAGGTTAGTAGACAGAATGTCTTGTTTACCAGTTGGGACTTAGGTGGTTTCTTCTGTGTCCATGTATCTGCAGTGGGGCCATGATTTTTAAAGGTGAAAATGTCTTGGTAAGGATCGTTTGGCATTTGATCCTAACCAAGTGATGATTAGAAAAATATGTCATCAACTCTAGGCCATCTCCCAAAATAGTAGTCTAAGAAAACTTGAAAGTGTAAGGTTTAACCTTTAATTTATTTCACGTAAATACATCCTTTTATATTGTTCTTGTGACATTTCTTTTTCTAGTTAGTGGGCTGTATTCTAGACTTTTTGTACCACTGCTTCTGTTTGTTCGTTCCTTCGTATGCTTTTGTGTCCCATAAATTATTTTAGAAAGAAAATACTGATAAAACTCAGGATACTGACATTTTTGTTGAGACTAAAAATGGCAATTACTAAAGTTGAGAATCTTGAGTCTGGTTTGTATCAGTGTTAGTAGTTTTGATTGTCCGTGTTGATTTCTTTTTTTTCTTCTTTTTTTTTTTTTAGCACAATTCTAGCTCAGATTTGATTGTGTGTCAGTGTGTGTGTGTCAGTGTCAGTCTAGGCTGGTGACAAGAGTCTGAGTCACCTCTGGTTAAACATTTGTGTTGCCAGGTAGCTCATTTGAACCTTTTGGCCACGTCGAACCTTTTGGCCATTCCGTTCCGCACTAGGACCAGGAGGTAACTAGGGTTGCACCTCAGGTTGGACCGTGCTCTTTTGGGCAAGTGAAAATAGCACAGTGGCCCGCGACTCAGCAAAGCCAGCACTGAGTCCATGAGCCTCTTCCACATGTGACTAGGACCCAGTGCTGTGCCAGGAGAGCCACCGTCCCCAGAGGCTTCACTCCCTGGCCAGCCAGGTGACAGGATTGGGGTTTCTGTTAGGTCCAACCCCAGTGTACTTGGCTGGAGTATCCGTGTACTTCCAGGTTGATGGATTTTATTGCCTAACTAGGAGATAGCCCTAGAATCCTACTGAATTTTTAATTTCTGACTGATGTTATATAATTAACCTTATTAGAAGTACAGTTAAGGCCACTTGAATCTTTGAGCACCTAGAAAGATGTTACATTAAATCTCTTGTTTACTAAAACATGTGTTTCAGAAGTTGATGTCCCTCTGGAATTTATGGTTACCAGTTATAGGAATTGACCTACTATCTTGGAAAAAGAAGCTTTCGGGAAATCACTGGGGCGTGCGCTTGATAAATCAGAACATAAGATTTAAACTTTTGGAAAAGTTGATTCAAGCTTTCCTGTTACCTATGCAAACAAGAACTTTAGCACAAACAGTCCTTTATGCGTAGAACAAAAATGTTAACCATTGTCTTGACTGTCTTATTGGAGTGTTTGGGAATGAAAGTTTTGAGTTTGATAGATTTCTCAGTATAAAAGTGAGGGAAACCAAGTGTGGGGAATGGCTAAGTTTAGAGCTTTGAGAATTGTAAAATGACTTGTGTAACTTTTGTTCTGTAGGTTACATACGAACCGTTAGGATTTGGTCTGCCTTTGCGGGCAGGTCCAGCGGTTTAGGAATTAGGCTCTCATATGACGTTCTAGCTGCATCCAAGTCTCCCGAGATGGGCGCTCTCCGGCCGGCGTCGGCTGCAGTGCAGAGATCGGAGCCCTTCTGCTGTCTGGCCCCTTTCAGTTACTGGGATGTGAGCTTAGATACTTAGGATTCTTACTAAGAAGTAGTAAGACGTTAACAGCATATGATCAGATTTTTGAACTTCGAGTCACGAGTGTGAAATTCTGAAATTTATGTTTAAAAAAAGGTAGTATGTGCAATTTAATATTTGGTATTAAAAGAAATCAGCTTTTGATGTTTCTTAATCCTCATTAGAGGGCTTGAAACTTTGTACCTGAACCACCCAGTTAGCACTCAGAGTGCTTTTTGATGCCTTAGAAATAGGAAGCAATTTTTTGTTGGACAAAAGCTAGGGAGGAGAAAGTCCATTCTATAGCTGTTAGATCTGCCTCTCAGGAAAAAGCCCTTAACTTGTTCTTTTGTTCTGGCTTTCCTCAGTTTGTGAGATTACTCTATTTTTTTAAATATAATTTTATTTCTTCCAGTGAATTTGAAATAAAAACAAACTTTGGAATAATGACTGCATTTCATTGTGGGTTTCTTTATGCTCCATACCAGGGAAGTAGTCCAGGTATCAGATGGCTCCGAACAGCAGGCAGATGTGCTGTGGTCTCTCCTGCTTCTGGCCCAGGGCAGGGGCGAAGGTCAGTGTGGGGGACGAGCGGGGGTGCTTTGGGCCAAACCTAGATGTCCCTGAATGGCCAGGAACATCCTTTTCTATGAATACAGAGCGCCTCTCTGGGTAGTGCTGGAATGGGGGAGGCGGGGGCTGGCCTTCCTGTGCAGACGCCTGGTGTCCGCGTGAGCTTCCCACGCACTCAGGGTAGCAGATTCGTCCTTCAGCCTTTGAGGTGGATGGGAGTGTCAAAGGCAGGCCTTTCCCCTGACAGTACAATTTACAGCATGTCCATCATCTTCACTTACACGATGCCAGAGTGCCTGTAAAAATGAATAAATATTGAATCCATGCTGACTTGAGTGTTTCACGGGAAGATGTCATTTAGATGCTCGTGTGAGCCTTCAGCTGTTTTCAGGTCTTGGGAAATAGGTTTCCATTCACTGCATCTTAATGAAGATTGGAGTGCGGTCATTATTTCTATGGGTAAGGTGGGCTGTCTTGAGGAATTTTATATAGAGGTGATTATGAAGGTGCCAGCTCTTTAATGACAGCACCTTTGGACCTGCTCTCTCAGTGCCTTGTCGGAATGTAGCGTCTGTATGCATTTTACTTGTGTTCAGACACTGATTCTGAATGTTCTTTCACTGCAGCACCCACTCAAAGAGCTCTAGGCTCGGGAGTTATGCAGGGGCGCCCTGAGGGGCTGGGGGTGCAGAACCGAGCTCAGAAGCAAAGGGGGTTTTGCTTTGTTGTAGCTCAGGTACCTGGCTCTGGCCACAGCCTTTGAAGCAGCTGTCCGAGCCAAGGGCCTTCCCACACTCCCACTTTTCAGTCGTGCCTCCTAAATGTGCCTCTTGAACCTGTCTGTCCTCCTCCCCCACCGCATGCAGAGCCATCGTCCTCTCTTGTCTGAACTTGGTCTCCTTGGACCACTGCATGCTCTCCAGAACTTTCTCTCATTCCCCACTGCACCCAGGGAGACCCAGTCTCCTTGTGATGTGGCTCCATCTGGTCTTGTTGACTTAATTTCCCTCCATCCTCTATCCCTCGTTTCTGTGCTTCGGCTGCAGGGCTTTTCTAAGCTCTTCTTATTCCTTAGAACAGCTCATGTCTGGATGCCTCCTCTTTGTCTTGCTTTTCACTTTGAACCCTTCCCATCTCAGCCCCCCTGGCTTTCTAAACAGGTCAGTCCTGTTATCTACTTCCCTTCGTGGCACTTTTCAGTGTGTAAGATCATGCATTTGTAGCCTGCTTGGGATTCTTTCTCCCTCTCTGTGCCTCCCCTGCTCTCTCTCAAAATAAACTTAAAGAAAAAAAAAAAGATAATATATTTGTGCTTGTTTGTTCAAGGAGAAGCCCCTCAGGAAACTATAGGCTCGGAGAGCAGGGATCCTGTTTTTATACTATGCGGGCACATAGTGGATGTTCAATTATTTATTGAACGAATACCCAGACCCAGGGTTTCATAAAGGCATGCTCAGTGCCGTTCAGCTTCCTGGAAGGGTCTCTAATGTATTTCTGAAGCTGTATGGATTTCTGCAGAGGTCTGGAGACTTGAGTTGGGTGCTCCCTCTGGAACAATGGGGTAGAGTGGGTAGCTGTGGCAGCCCCCCACTCCCCAGCCCTGCACCAGCAGAGAATGTCCTTTGCCTTCCTGACCTGAGCAAACCCAGCCAGACCTATGCTCCCAGTGTCCCTCTTGGACAAAGAACATTTAGTTACTGAGATTTTTTTTTTTTTTTTACCCTCTTGCTTGATAATCATGGGAAACGGGCAGTTTGGGCAGGAGGTGTCCCAAGGAATGGAAGGAGAAAGGTGTATGATACACTCAACTGTGTTTTTTAATGAACACCAGCTAAGCTGTCCCTTTAGAGTTTTAACCTAACCGCACCTGATTCTGTCGTGGCGGTGGGGGATTCAAAGCCTGTGTCTCAGGCACAGCTGGGCTAGAGACCTGTTTGGTGAACTCACACTCCTGACACCCAAGACCGTCATTACTCAAACTGCTCAGTGTCACCACGAACTTAGGTACTGACTGTCTGTGCACCAGCAGAAAACCTGAAAAATGACTGTTCCAAATCTGAGAAGCACGGTGCCTGGGTGGCTCAGTCGGCTAAGCTCTGACTCTTGGTTTGGGCTCAGGTCACGATCTCCCTATTGGTGAGTTTGAGCCCCACGCTGGGCTCTGCACGGCCAGTGTGGGGCCCTCCGTCTCTCTGTGTGCCTCCTCAGCTCGCACATGCGCTCTCAAGATAAACTTAAAAAAAAAAAATCTGAGAAGCAGACAGGAAAAATGGTTTCATTTTAACTTGGTCACTTTATGAGCGCTTTTGCGTGCCTGTCACATCAAGAAATCCATTTGTTCTAAACGCCTTGGTGACTTTTCAAAACATCTAGCTTGAGCTACAGCGCTTTCCACCCTGTGGTGGTTTCATCTCTGGTGACCTGTCTTCTCAAGTGCCCTTCACCTTGGCTTGGGAGCTCCCGGATGAGAGCCCTGTGAGGAGACAAGCCTGGACCGGTTTGGTACAGACCCCTGGCCCCAGTGGCTCTGTGGGGCCACGGAGCTGGGCTAGCAGAGGGTAAGGACAGGCATTGTGCCCTCGCAGGGACCCGGCCCAGCTGGCCCTGTGGTCTCGCTGCCGGAGTGGAACTTGGTCCGTGGGTGTACGCTCGGGGAAGACACAGTGTCCGCCGAGACAGAGGCCACGAGAACGCTTGCCTCTGCCACGGAGCCGCCCCTGCTGGCAGTGTCTCTGGGCAGATGCCTGCTTAGCTGGCACGTCCTGGGTGAAAGGAAATCAAGGCAGGGATGTCTGCAAGTCTCAAGTTTTAAATAACTGTGCCTTAAGTGCTACCTAAATTCTGCCCCCTTCAGAAACCTAGCTTTGACAACAGTAGCCATACAAAAAGGCTTCTTCCTCTACAAGTTCACCCTTTCATGTGCAAGGGCACGGGGGAAGGCTGGTTCCAGCTACGGGCTAAGCACCTCTGCGCCGTCAGCGTCCATGTTCTAGGTCGGGCTTGCAAAGCTCATCCATAAAGGGAGAAAGGACAGAGGGAACTGTGCACACAGGACCAGTTTTGGAAACTTTTTATTGCAAATTCCATTCTGCATATTGATTTTTGAGAAAAAAAAAAACACTGGAAATGGATCTTCCCTGAGCAGAGGAATACAGATGACAGCAAGACAGATTTTAGTTGCTATTAAAGAACAGAACTATTTTCCATTAGTGTTTTAAAAGCCACTGTCATTCAAGCAGAGTAATAGACTGAGGCGTGATCTCGCAGAAGGTGAAGAAAGATCTTCCCCCGAGGAAACAGCATGATCGAACACGGCCGTGGCCACGTGATTTCTGAGCACCCGTCTCCCCTGTTGTGAAGACGGGTCCCTGGTCCCACTGGGTGCCCCGAGCTGGCTCTACTTGGGGCCAGAGAAGGGAGTAAAGGCCTTGTCGCGGCCTGCCATGCACGCTTCGATCTCCTCCACCGTGCGGGGCACGCAGGTCAGCAGTTCCATGCCGCTGTCAGTCACCACGACGTCCTCCTCGATGCGGACCTGGGTCGGAAAGGCAGACACTCATTTCTGAGCCTGGCCTCGTGCAGGGTGGGAGGGGCCCCTTCTAAGGAGCCGTCTGTCCTGCCTGTGATGGAAGGGGCTGGCCTCCAGGCCTCCGTGGGAGGCTGTGGACAGGAAGGCTCCTCCCATGGGGCCATCTGCTCCTGCTATCTGCCCATTCTGTCTGTGACAGACCAGGAGAAAGGACAGGCCAGGTCCTTGTCAAGTGAGGAGGTGAAGAGCGTCCCTCCTCCCACTAGGGCTCCTGTGTGCAGATGAGAAGGTGGCACATAGCAGCATGCATTGGGGGGGAGGGGGGGCGGATGTTCTGGAAGCAGAGACCCAGGGCCTGTGGGCACTCACCCCACCAAATCCGCGGAAACGCTGCAGGACCTCGCGGTTGAAGAAGCAGGCGCGGGCCGGGTCGGCCAGGGCCTCGTCCAGGAGGTGGTCGATGAAGTAGATGCCTGGCTCCACGGTGAGCACCATGCCGGGCGCCAGGTGCCGGGCAGTGCGCAGGCTCCGCAGGCCGGGCTCATCGATGCGCTCCATGCCCTGTGCCGGGAGGAAGGCCGCGACGGCCTGAGCAGGTCTGCCCCCCCATGGTCTGCTCTCTCTGGAGCTGCTCTGTGACCTGTGACCTGGGCTCTGTGACCTGCAGGGGCTCTGGCCGCGCTGCCTCTGGCTGTGCTGTGCCCTGGGCGCTTTGCTGAGACCCTCTACCCTCCGTGGACGCCGCTCCTCGCTACCCCCAGAAGTGCCTGCAGGAGCCCCGTGGACAACCTGTGTGCACGCCCCTGCGTGAAGCAAAACTTATGAGGCCAAAATTGCTCTCCAGGGGGCCGCGAGGCTTCCCGCACCACCTTTTTTCCTTCCAGGCAGCTCCCTTGGAAACCGGCCCCAGAAGTGCTGCGCGCTGCTCCTCCAGGCCAGTCCAGGGTCTCCCGTATGGCCTTTCAGGAGGAGGGGGGAACAGGTGCCGTCAGGAGGACGGGCCGGCCGTCGTGCATGTGCTCAGATGCACGCGCAGGGGGACACGTGGGCATCCCTAGGGCAGAGGCACCCTCTCCCCGCAAACCCACACCTGGCCCGGGCCTCCTGATGCTCGCAGGCGTGGCCAGCACCCGTCCCCAGGCCCCTGAGGCACCCCTCTGGCCCTCGGCCAGGGAGCAAGTGGGCAGCAGGCAAGCTCTCGGGCCGAGCTGCTGGCCTGCCCTGCCCGCGGCTCCTCCCGGGAAGCCCAGCTGCTGGACACGGAGCTGTCATTTCTGACTGTCTAGGGGCCAAGAACATCAGACTTCAATTAGCGGTTCACGTAAGGTAACCAGAAGCAGGCTGGCTCGGCCTCCACAGCTGGGCACAGCTGGGCACAGCAGGGCAGGCTGCGACCGGGATTCCATGAGGGTGGGGACAGAGATGTGTGTGCAGGTTCCGTGGCGTGAGCTGGGCTGGGGCGGAGGTGATGAGGGGACACCAAGGCACTGTGACCTGACGGGTCATGCTTTGGGTACAGAGGCCTATCTGGGGTGGTACCGAGTCCCATGACACTTTTGCCTGGGATGGGCTGGGGACGCGGAAGGGCCCAGTCTGGAATGATGGTCCCTGTGCTCAGGTGAGAGGTGCTTGCGGGGCGGGGCAGGGCAGGGCCTTCTGCCATCTGACGTCTGTGGCTGCCCCTGGGCACCCCCTCCCTGTCCCTCACCTTTGTGCTGCCCCCTGAGTGCCTGTCCCCTTCCCTCCACTCCAAGGTCGGCAAAGCCAGGGCCTCGGCAAAGGCAGAAACCTGGCCAGGTCACGTCTCCCCATCCTCCCTTGGTCACTGTGTGCCCGCACTGAGCTGCTCCGTGGGTGTGCCCAGGGGAGGGGCCGTCAGCTCAGGCCTCCGGGAAATTCCAGGACCACCACCCAGACTGCGGGTGAAGGGAGAAGAAGGGATCCTGGGGGCAGGAGACTGCGCCCACCCTAGCCCCCAGACCTTTACCCCTTCAGAGCGTTGGCTCTCAAGTCTCCCCCCCAAGAATGCCAACCTGAGCAGGGCTGGGAGAAGCATGGGGGCTGGACGGGGTAAAGCGCGCCCCACAAAGGGGAGAGGCCGAGCCCCTGCCCCTCCAGCCCAGGGACCAGAGCCTTGTGGGGAGAGGGGGGCGCCATGGCCACACCAGCTTCCGCTGGGGCAGAGGGCTGGCCTGGGCCTCTGCTCTGGCTGGGCTCTGAGCAGAGGGGACCCAGATGTGTCTGTAGGCCTGAAATAAAACAAATGACTTTTATAGGAAAAGCCATATTTTTTCTACAATGTTTATCTGTCAAAAGAATAGACTCTGTGAGCACAAAGGGCTGCTTACTGGAAAAGATAAAAGCAGTTTGCTGCCAATTTTCTCTGGTGGAAAAAAAGAGCCCTGGCGACTAATGAATAACGAACCTCAGTTAACAATGTCTGGAAGGCCCCGCTCTTGGCTCCCTGTACACAATGTGATGGATAGAAATTAGGAAATTAAAACTGATTTTGTTTCTCCAAATTTAACTGTTTACACTTGAGGAAAAAATAATTGAATAATAATGCTTCTCTTGAGCAATTTTTTCCCCCCAAAAATCGTTCTTAGTGCTTTCAAAATACCCTGCAGCCAACAGGCCAAGCCTAGTCTTGGCTAACTGGCTGGTGGGCCCCAGGGTGTGCACCGATTGCATAATCAGCCCCCTGCACCTTGGGCACCGGGCCAGGCAGCAGGGCCGGGCTCACCCCCACCCACCCGGGGCCCGGAAAGACCGCAGCCACCTGCTGGGCAGGGCCTCCCCAAGGTTGGCTGTGAGCACCCTCTGGGTGGTCCTTTCAAAAATCGGTGGGTAGAAGGGGGAGGGGAAAGCCCTGTCTGGAAATGCCCACAGAGGTCTCCCTCCCGTGCCAAGGGTGCCTCAAGTGCCTGCAGACGAGGCGGCCACGGGGCAAGCTGGCCCGGGGCGGGGCCTGGGCTTATGGGGCGTTGGGCCAGGGCCAGCCGTGGTGCCCCACCATCCCCGCCAGACACAGGGGACACACAGCCACAGTGTCCTCTGTGGGGACCCCGCGTGCTGGACACTGACCATCTCCCACCCTTCAGGGGAGCCCTCC
>NW_027528608.1:3793998-3798943 GCF_008692635.1 Crocuta crocuta
CCCCCCAGCCCACAGCCTGGGGCTCACCAGGCAGAGCACGCCCATCCGGCACTAGGGCCTGAGGTGGCAGCCACCAGGGGACGTGCGCTCCAGGAAACAGCGCCGCAGCAGCCTGAGCCAGGACGCACCAATGGGTGGAGGATGGGCAGGGGGGCCCCCATTCTTCCTCCTCCAGCCTGTCCCACTACACCCTGTTGTCTCCCAGAGCCCCGACCCGCTGCGGGCAGGCCCCTGGCTGACGTGCCACACTGACCTCAGGGTAGCCTCCCACGTCGTGCACATCAATGCCCAGGAAGTGGCCAAGCCCGTGGGGCATGAACACGGCTCCCACGTGGGCCTGGACCATGGCGTCGACGCTCCCGTTCAGGATACCGATGCGGGCCAGCTCCTCCAGGTGGATGCGGTCGGCCAGGCGATGCATGTCAGGCCACCAGACACCTGTGGCTCCAAAGGAGGCTGCGATGAGCTGTGGACACTGGCGGTCCGGCCGGGGCCTCCCCCGAGGGAGAGTCTGAAGGACCCATGGAGCCTCTGCACTGGCTGAGGCAGGAGGGCTGGCACTGGGTGGCAAGGATGTTGCCATTTGGGACCCCAAGACCCTGCCTCTCTGTCCGCTGTGCCCTCGGGGGTAGGCTCCTGTCACGTGGCCAGGCGTCCAGCTTAGGTCTACACCGCAGCCCGTGTCATGTCTGCCCTCAGCCAGCACGTGCTCCCGGGGCCAGGGAGCCCAGGAAGGTCCCTGAGCATCAGGAAGAGAAAAGCCTGTCCCCGACCGACCCGGGTTGCCTCAGTGAGCCCTGGACCGAAGCTCAGGGCCTCAGGCTGTGGGGTGACGGCAGGCGTGCACACCCCGAAGTGGGGCTGAATCACTCCCAGAGCCGCTGTGGAGAGCAAAGGTTTCAGGGTGAAGGTGCAGCCGGCACGGCCTCCTGGGCTGGCTGGCAAGGGTCTGTGGCTCAGCCTACCGAGGGCCGGGGCACAGCGTCCCCACGGCAGCCCCCGCAGCCAGGCCCCAGACTGCTACTCCAGCCCTTCTTTGCCCCATGTTTCTGGGGCAAAGGTCACCATGGAGCGCGTGTCCCCAGGCACCGAGTTTCGGGGCAAGCAAGCTCAGGGGCTCTGCCCGGGGCTCTCAGGCAGCCACCCTCAAACAGCCTTGGCCACCGCGGGGGGGTATACCGGCCCTGCCCACTGGGCTGGCGGGGTCCCGCTCTAGCCTCCCTCCAGGACACCGAGCACCCCACCTAAGTACCACACCAGTACTGAGGCTGGCGAAGCGCCCTGCCCCACCCCACAGGGCTGAGTCTGGGACAGGCCATACGCTGGTGGAGGCCGTGGGCCGGGACACGTGGGGCCAGGCAGGCGGGGTGGGGGCGTGCACCCCTGAGCCGTGCTCCAGCCAGAGAGGCGGCCAGTGCCAACCCTTGTGGCCTCATCACTGTGGGGAGCGACCCCGGCTCCCAACAGGCACCCCCACGATGGCCTGCCCTCCACATCCACCAGCACAGATGACAGCAGCTGCAGGGGGCACCCTGACCTCCCGCACCCCTGGGAACCTGCACAGATGCAGGTCTGGGCTCCGGGCTGGCCGAGGGCAGCCCAAGGGCTCAGTCGGTGGAGGGGGGGGGGGGGGGGGGCGGGGAGGGCACTCTGGGACAGAGGGCATCACCCTTCAGGTCCTCTCTGGGCACCAGTCCTCCAGCAGGGACGGAGGCCCCACAGTCGGGGTCTTAGGCTGGCTGGGGAGACAGCACTGACCGGCCACCCCGGGAAACGTGCACTGGGCTCTGAAGAGGGTGGGGGGCTGCGAAGGCTGCACCCTGGCCAGTTCACAGGCGGGGCCGGCCCGGGGTCCAAGGCACAGGGAGGCCCAGGAGGGAAGCCCAGCTCCTGAGGCCTGACCTGCCTCGGCCCACAGGGCGCCAAGGCAGTGGCGGCGTCCCAGCGTCTGGCTTTACCCCCAGCAGCGGGGAGAGCCCGGTTCGAAGCCCTGAAGGCAGAGTCAGGGCACCCTGAAATGGAGGGCTGGGTCCTGGATCCCAGCTTAGCCGCTCAGCCGCTCACCCCCCTCCGTGAGCCTCGGATGCCTCCTTTCGTCAAACAGCTGCGATGCTGGCCCTAGCAGGCTGGCCACAGAGACTCTGGCATCTATGGGGCAACCGGGTCACTAACCCCCGAAACTGTCATTGGCCAATGTTCACCTATCGCTATGGCCTAGCCAGACCCTACTTCAATGCTGGATATTCACTTGCTCCTGGGTACCGGCCAAGCCTGCCCCAGCCTCATGTCCCTGCTCCCCTGAGGCCGACACACCCACCTCGCCCTCCCCAGGCCAGGCCACCTGTTACAGCCACACACAGGTCGCTGGGAGTCAGACTCGCTGCTCGTGTCTTGACATACACGGGCCCTGCCCTGGAGGGACCTCCCCCAGCACTGCCTCCACAGTCCTGGTTATTGCCCGCCCAGCACCCTGTCCCCTGGATGGGTCTGCCTGCTCGCTCCTTGGGACCAGAGAGCTTGCTGGTTCAGGGGCAAAAGCACAGCACACTCTTCCCCAAGTTGAGGATCTGGCCCCGAAAGTGCCCACAGGCAGCTCTGCAAGGCCTCCTGGCCTGCCTGGCCCTGGGGCTGAGGAAGGGCATCCTGCGCGGTGGCTGACACCCGCCTCCAGAGCAGCTCAGGTTCTCTTGGAAAGGGCCCTTTTCCGGCAGCGGCCGAAGGGAAGCCCCAGGAAGCGGCCTGACGTCAAGCCTGGCGGGCTTCCAAGTGGGCTGCGGCCTCGGCAGAAGGGAGTCAGGTATAAATCATGCTCGGCCGGCAGCCCGGCTCCTCTCCTGTCCTCCTGGGGCCGGACGCGAGGGCCCAGGCGGTCCCCACGGCGCCTCCAGTCCTCCTCGCCTGTGTCCTCGGGGCCGGCCCTGCACATGCTCTCGTGGCTGGCAGTGGGGCTGCTGCCTGTGTGTGGTTAGGGTTGTGACAGTGATCCAACCTCCAGCAACTTGGCCCCAGCGTCTGGCCCGGATGGTGGTTACGACACCCTCCGCCAGGATGGGGGGCCCTGAAGTGTGTGAAGGTTGCCGTCCTTGGGCTGGGCCGGGGGAGCGGATGCAAGCCCGGGGACCCCGGGCTCCCCCACAGCCTCAGCGGCCCGCAGGCACCTCAGGGCCCATGTGGCCAGCTCGAGGCTCGGCGGTCCCCTAAGCCCATGCAGGCTGGGAACGTCATGCTGGGGACCACACTACAGACTGGGCGTCAGCGGCCCTGCCCGCCCTCCCGCCTCCAGCAGGCACCAAAGCTTTGTCCCACCTTCCCTAAAACATCTCCGGAACCTAGACCCTGACCTCTCCTGGACTCCTGCCCGTTTCTTCCCCAAGCCTTGCAAGGCCTCATTTTCCATATCTCCCATGAGGCTGAGATGACGGGCACTCTCTTTAGAACATGGCTGGCCCCTGCCCTGAGGACACACCCCCAAGTTCCTCAGCCTGGCTTTCTCCAGCCTCACTGCCCACCTGCCCCTGGGCCCACGGCCCTGGTGCTGGCGCTTCCCTGTGCCTTCCCCCTGCTGGCCCCTCAGCTGGGACCACCTCTCCAAGGTCCTCACTTTCCCACACTCTCTCCTGTGGGCCTTGGTGTTAAGGCCTTCTCCAGGAAGCCCTCCCTGACTGTCCCTTCCTGTGCTGTCAGAGCTCTTCCCACCAGCGGGCCATACACTGGCCAGCTGTGGCCTGGTCAAAGACTCTGAGCCCCAGGAGGAGGGGCCTGTGTCCCGCTCCATGCCTGGCAACTGTGGGGCCTGAGCAGGAGCCCCGGTGCCCCTCACGTCTCTCTCTTGCAGCCAGTGCTGTGGCCGCATGGGCCCAGGATCCAGGTGTGCCCCCTCAGCCCGCTCCTCTGTGCATTCAGACCCCGGGGTGCCAGGGGGGCATCTAGGTCTCCGCCCATCGTCCGCCTCTTGGCTCAGAGAGACCAGAGAGCCCTGGTGTCCGGGCCTGAGGGCTGATCTGTGCCCACCTGGCCCCCTGAGGCCACACCTTTCCCCGTGGGCCAGGGTCCAGGTAGGTTCCCGGGAGCCTCAACAAGCAGCATCCCTCACGGCCTGAGGCCTCCTGCCCAGAGTGCGGCAGCCCCGCGGCGGCCTGAGCTCAGCCAGGAGGGCCCCAAGAGCTGAATCCTCACAGCTACTTCCAGACAAAGAGCTCACTTCAGCCAAAGACAATGGCCCTCAGGAGAGCACGTGTGCGCCAGGCCTTGGGGGTGCCGCGAGGAAGGCGCAGGGCCTGGTCCCGGGGCAGGCCCTGTGGGCTGCAGGGAGCGCCTGGTGGGCCAAACTGGCGGAGGGCTGAGGGCTGAGGGCCCGCCCCACCGCAGACCCGGCTGCTGCCAACCTCCGGGGACCCATTCGCCCTGCGGAAGGGCAGGGGGCAGCGTGCACCCTGGGGCTGCAGGCGCCTCGATGCTGAGTGGAGCCGTGGTTGCCTCTAGAAGTCTCTGCATGCTCCCCCTCCCCGCTCCCCCCCCAACCTCGGCCAAGAGCCTGAGGGAGTAAATGAGGCCAGGGAGGGTGGGAACTTGTCCACCATCCTCCAGCCAGCAGGGGGGCCTCTCGGGCCCTCAGACAGCTTCCTCTGTCGGGCTCTTGCCACGGAGGGCACCCGCAGACCAGGAGGCACACTTTCCCCCCACTCTTCCGCTCGGAGCCATCTCGAAGGAGAGGCCTGAGGGGAGCCCCAGCCGCTCCTGCTCCTGACCACCCCCCCCCGGCAGGGGGGCAGCACTGGCAAAGGCACCCCAACCACAGGCCACAGCAGGCACGTGTCAGGCCACGCGGGCCAGCACAGCTCTGGGTGCCCTTCTGCTGCCGGGTCACCTGGTGGCTGCGAAAACGTCCTCTACTGCCGTCTCGGCCGATCTGGGGGCAGTCCGCTTCTGACTCTGTGCTGGCTAC